>NC_055993.1:14091127-14391127 GCF_018446385.1 Zingiber officinale | reverse complement strand
GTTCCGCTCGGCAGGGCCAAAGGCGTCGGCTTATAGCGAGCGAGCCTTGCTAGCAAAGCGGAAGTACGCGTCCGGAATATCGAGCGGCCGGCGTCTATAAACGTCCAAGCGGAAGACCGTCGAGCTCCGACGTTAAATATCGAGAGACAAGCCGGCGTCTATAAACCCGCCGAGCGGAAGACCGTCGAGCTCCGACGTTAAATATCGAGAGACGAGCCTGCGTCTATAAACCCACCGAGCGGAAGACCGTCGAGCTCCGATGTTAAATATCGAGAGACGAGCCGACGTCTATAAATCATCCGAGCGGAAGACCGTCGAGCTCCGACGTTAAAGATCGAGAGACGAGCCGGCGTCTATAAATCATCCGAGCGGAAGATGCCCATAAAAGGGATGCAGTTGCCCCAGAAACTCGCCTTCAATATTGTTAGCGCATCTCTATGGTCCGCTCGGCCCAGCACCCAAGGGTACTTGCCGGGATCTAGCGAGCGATTTCTGGAATCAGAGCGGAATATTAAGCAGTCGAAATGTTACATATTTAGCCGAGCGGAAGGGTGAGTAGGCAACATACATATTCACTAGCAAAGAGACAGTATGTGAAAGAAAAGCATTGCATTAAGATTAGAACTTAAGGCCGAGCGGCCTAATTACAAAAAGGGTCATTTTTTGGCCTAGCGACCCAACTACACCTACAGACGTCTACTCAATGAAATCATAGAGGTCCCTGGGAATGTTACTCAGAAGCGCCACTTGATCGCCGGCCGGAATATTAGTAGACTCCGGAAGAAGACCCTTAGACTTCAGATAAGTGGTGGTGGCGGTCATAGCCAAGTCGAAGGCTGTGTACATCCACTCGCATATTTTCTCCGAGAATTCAGGCGAGCGGATGTAGCTCTGTCTTAAGGCAGCGAGGCGACTCGGCTCGGCATCTTGATATTCTTTGAAAGCCGCCTGGGAGCCAGTAAGGGCCTCATTCAGATTCTGAAGCTTGGCCGCGTCGGCCGAGCGACCCGCTTTCTCCCTGTCGAGCTGCTCTGTCAACTCCTTTATCTTCAGCTCCAGGCCCCGAGCCTCCACGTTCTTTTTCTCCAGATTGGAGATAGCCGTATTTTTCCGAGTGGTGGCCAAAGTTATTTTTGTATCGAGCGACTTGACTTGTCGCTCGGACTCGGCCAAGGCATGGGCCTGATCGGCCGTCTTTTTTTGTTCAGCCGCCAACAAAGCTTGAGCTTTCTTCAGCTCCTTTTGCTGCTCAGCATACAAAGGGCCTTGAGAGCCGGACGGACCGCTAGCCGCCTTCAGCTGCCTTAACTCCTCGTCCACCATGGCAAGGCGGTTGGAGACTGCGATCTCCTCCACCCATCTCTGGCAAAAGAAAATTGTTAGTAGCTGATCGGAAAAATGCAGGCAAAACTTCAGAGAAAACGAACTTACCCCCATGGCCTCCTGCATGTGGCTATTGGCCAAGTTGCAGAGGGGGATCAGCGCGACGCGCTCCCGAGCGTCGGCCCACATCTCGGCTAGGGGCCCCTTCAAAGTGATGGTGTGCTCGGGCACGGTCGGGCGGTCGGCCTCGGGCAACAACTCTTCAGTCGGGAGATGAAGAGAGACTCGTATAGTGCGGCCGTGGCCGGGGATCGTCCGACCGGCGGTCGGAAGGGGATCAGAAGCCGGCACAGAAAACTGGGAATGAATGGTTGAGCGTTGGACTGAATGACGAACGGGCGGAAGGGTGCTCACCGGAGTAGCCTCAATTGGAGCAGCCGACTCGTCCCATTCAGAAGGCGTCCGGTCGGACGAAATGGCTTCGATCTCTGGCGCCTTGCCCCGAGCAGTCGCAGTGACCCGCTCGGATGGTTGGACCGTGGAGGTAGCCGACCGAAGGGGAGTCTCCACTCGGCGTCGCTTTTGTACAGGTGGTTCTTCCTCCCAAGCGGAACCTTCCTCGGGGACAGTTGGTTCCCCAGTGGGAGTGGCTACGCTCGCCACGTTCTGTTGGGAAGCCGGAACAGTTGACTCAACCTGAGTCCCGCTCTCTCCTTCATGGGATCCGACCGGCTGGATACCAAGCGCTTCCATTTCTTTGGCCGTCGCGGCTTCCAGAGCTGCCGCCTTTCTCTTCAAAACGTCGGCCATCACCGAATCCATGACGATGTCCGCTGCAAAGGAAAGAAAAGAAATCAGTTAGCAATCAAAGCAAATGCTAAAGTAAAATTCTTACCGAAGCCGGTCGGAAGAGGAGTCCGTATGGGACTCAGGCCGAAGATGTACATCACTCCTTCGTGACTTATTGATGTCAAGGCGCAGACCGGCTAGCATATTTGCAGCGTGGAGGTAGTCCGGTCGAGTCTTAAATTTCTTCAGCTCGGGAGTGGGGGGTAGGCTGACCTGCCACTGGGTCGGGAAGTTGGCTCGATCGGGCATACGGATGTAGAAAAAATAATCCTTCCAATGTTTATTGGAAGAAGGTAGTTTGTTGAAGAAGACTAAGCCGGGCCGAGCTTGGAACATGAAGGTGCCCGGCTCAGCTTGCTTGGGATAATAGAAATAAAAAAAGACCTCCGGTCAGAGGGGGATGTTGTGAATCTTAAACAAAACAACAACACTACAGAGGAGACGAAAGGTGTTGGGTACCAGACTGCCGAGCGGCACACCGGAAAAATTACAAACATCTATGATGAACGGATGTACAGGGAAACGCAGACCGACGGTAAACTGGTCGCGGAAGACAGAGAAAGCTCCGCGCGGCGGCCTGTGCGGCCGAGTGGAAGGACCGGCTAAACGAATTTCGAAATCATCTGGGATTTCAAAATTGTCTGTCAGAACATCAAAGTCCTGCTGTTCGAATCGAGACTGCATGGTAGTGTACCATGGACCGAGGGACTGATCTTCAGGATGAGAAGAACTAGCCATGATCCGAGCGGGAGAAATCAAAAGGGCAGAAAGGTAGAAGAAAGACGGTATCAAGTGAAAAGAGCCCCGGGAAACGAAAATCGGGGAAAGAAATGCAAAGAAAGTACCGAAGACGAGAAAGAAAAGGGGAGAATCTTACGGGAAAAAAAGAGGATCGAGGGAAGAACACCGAGGATCGACGAAAGCAGGAGAACACGATCGCCGGAGCTCTAGAACGAGACGAATAACTGGGGGCACGCGCAAGAAGGAGTGAGGCAACGGCGGAGCGAATGAAGATTTTATAGGGTGGAGGCCGGGCGGCCTCCACCGTTGGATCCAGGTCACGGTAATCAAAGCGCCCATCGCGCCGTCCATTTCGAACAGCCTCGATCCCATCAAAGCACCACACCGCCGCCGCCGTACGATGACGACAGTTCGCCATGTGGCGTTTGGTCATTCGATGCATTTAATGAGCGCATGCTCAGCCTTAATGTCGAAGATTGGCACGGGTTACGAGGAGATCCGAGGAAGGTTGCTGTTGACCAACTTTATAAGGCCATCCCTGCGGGAAGCCGAGCGGAGGAGGAGTGCCTGAAGATGCCGCCCGGCTAGGCTAGTAGTCCAGTCATTCGGACTAATCGCCTCCTTCGACTAGACTTGAAGGGGAGGCAAGTGATCCGGCGGTTAGAACAGGGGGCTCCCATTCTGAGGGGTCAATGCCACGTGGCAGTCAAAAGACCAGGTGGCCGACCGGAGAAGGATGGGCTGACCTCCCAGCCGGCCGACCGGTGAATAACGGACAGCAAAAGGTGCCCCGATAGAGGTCGGGGTTCTGACGCTCAATGGAACAATAACGAAGGGCCGATCGGACTCCATGATGGTCCGAAGACAATGTAACATACTGCTAGTAGTCCCTATATAATATCTTACCGAAGATCTCCCAGCATGCCGATGAAGAGGGAAGGCCGGACGTGATGTAAGGGCCGTCCGGCCGGGCAAACGAGGAATGCTGGCCGGACGGACTCCTCGTCCCGCCGGTCGGACGGACGCCCCGGCCTGTAGTCGGTAAAGAAGGACAAGAACATCTTATGACAGCTGTCAAGTACTATGGCTAGGCCATACTCCCAGTCTGACAACGAGGTGTTCTGTTGTCCCATCGAAGACGTGCTTGAACTGTAGCAGTATGGCGTCAGGTAAGCTTTCTGACAGACACATACCGAGGTATGGGCTGCGGACACGTATGCGCCTCGGTGGACGTGCAGGAGCTCTTTCACCGCTCTATATAAAGAGCCTTATACTTCGCCGGAGGTACGCGTTGGACATCTTTGGAGCCACTTTTCTCACTAATTGCTTGCCTGACTTGAGCGTCGGAAGGTCGCCGCCGGGAACCCCTTCCCGGCCCGACTTCTGTGCAGGTTCGCCGGAGGTTCGTGCAACCAGTCGAAGATCCACTTCAACAGCCGGGGAGCGCCACGTGCCCAGCGTCCGTTGATTCAGCGTTCGGGCAGGATCACCCTAAAAGTTGAAGAAACAATAAATGTAATATTTGATGAAGAAAATAAACCATCCAATATAATAAAGGAAAATAATAATACATAAAATGTTAACTCAAGAAATACAGAAGATGATGACGAAATTCAACCTGAACTTAATGAATCTGAAGAACCAATTATTAACCCAAGTATAATACCAACAAGAACAAGCACCAATCACCCATCTGACCAAATTTTGGGTGATCCAACTCTAGGAGTCAGAACTAGGTCATCTTATAGGAACCTTAGCCAAATAGCCCTTATTTCCAAAATTGAACCCAAAACTATAGATGAAGCCCTACCAGACCCAGATTGGACCTTAGCAATGCAAGAAGAGTTGACCCAATTTGAAAGAATTCAGGTTTGGGAATTAGTACTTAAACCCATTAACAAAACCATAATTGATACTAAATGGATTTTTAGAAACAAATTAAATGATCAAGGCGAAATAGTTAGAAACAAAGCTAGGTTAGTAGCTAAAGGGTTCAATCAAGTAGAAGGGTTAGACTATGATGAGACCTACGACCCTGTAGCCAGACTTGAATCCATTAGGATGCTGCTGGCCTATGCAACACACAAGGGATTCAAGCTATATCAAATGGATGTAAAATCCATATTTTTAAATGGATCCATTAAAGAAGAGGTATATGTAGGTCAACCCCCAGGATTTAAAGACTTAGAACAACTAAATTATGTCTTTAGACTGAAAAAGGCCCTATATGGACTAAAACAAGCACCTAGGGCTTGGTATGAACATTTGTCCAATTATCTAATATCAAAAGGGTTCAACCAAGGTCAAATAAATCCAACCTTTTTTTGTAAAAATCTTAGAAAAAGATATTTTTATAGCCCAAATTTACGTAGATGATATAATATTTGGCTCAACTAATTCTAAATTTCTAAAAGAATTTACAAAATTAATGAAAAATGAGTTTGAAATGAGTCTAGTTGGTGAACTTAACTTCTTTCTAGGTTTACAAATTAAACAAACCAAAGATAGAATTTATATTTATCAAACTAAATATGCTAAGGAATTAGTTAGAAAATTTGGAATGGAAAACTCAAAAAATATTAATACACCAATGGCTACTAATATTAAAATTGACTCAGACTTAGAAGGTAAACCAGTAGACTTGAAATACTATCGAAGTACGATAGGGAGTCTACTGTACCTAACTGCGAGCTGACCAGACATTCTTTTCGCAGTAGGTATGTGTGCAAGATACCAATCTTGTGCAAAAGAGTCTCACTTAACCTTTGTCAAAAGAATCCTTAGGTATATTAAGGGAACCCTAAATGTAGGACTATGGTACCCTAGATCTTGCACCCTTGACCTAACCGGTTACTCAGACTCAGACTATGCTGGGTGCAAGTTAGATAGAAAAAGCACAAGTGGTAGCTATCAATTTCTAGGTCAGTGCCTAGTAAGTTGGTCAAGTATAAAATAATATTATGTTTCTTTATTTACCACTGAAGCTGAATATATAGCCTTAGGTGAATGCACATCTCAATTGTTATGGATGATGCATACCCTTAAAGACTATCAACTAGAATATCAGAAAACACAAATTTCAATTGATAATATAAGTTTAATTAATCTAACAAAAAACCCAATTCACCACTCAAGGACTAAACATATAGAAGTAAAACACCACTTTGTAAGGGATCACGTAGCTAAGGGTGATATTGTACTTAACTATGTTGAGTCAAAATCAAACCTAGCTGACATATTCACAAAGCCCTTACCTGAACTTGAGTTCAGTTCACTTAGAAGACAAATAGGGATGTGCTTAGTAGAATAGAACTTATCTTTCACAATTTTTTTTTGATTTTAAAATCTTAGGAAAAAGATTTTTCAAAATTCCAAATTTTGTTAGTCTTTTAAATCTGGTTTAGCCAAGGATTTTACCCCTATAAATCATGTACCTCTAGTTTCAGTCAGAGCATCTTACAAGCACACTAGGACTAATTTACTTGTATTTGAAAATACTTAGAACGGTGTGAGATGCATAGGGTACTGTCTGGACTTAAGAATGCTTATGTCAGTGCATCGACATAAGTCTGAGTGTTAAATACCAAAAATACATTAATAAAGTTAAGTAATCCTGTCATAGTCAATCTAACTGGATCACTAACTTAACTTGACTAACCAAGTGAAAATTGTTAGCCTCTAGGTGAACAGCTAGTAGCAAATGGTTAGACATGCGACTAAGGAATTAAAATTACTCATGCTTGGACTATAGGATTCCTTGAATGTTTCTATATGGGAGTGGCCTTAGCTAAAATTATTTAAATCAAGGAGCTTTAAATCAAATTTTTTTCTGTTAAAACTCATCTATGTTTTTCAAACTTTTTAGCTAAATTACTTTTCAAAATAAAACTTTCCTTAGCTAAATATTCTTGCAATTTTTTTTTTCAAACTTTGGCTAAGTATTTTTCAAAAGCCTTCTTAAACTTATAATAAAACTTTTTCACTTAGCTAAAAAGTGTTACAAGGAAACTTTATCTACCAAAAGTTAAGTGTTTTAATATTTTACATATTTGTTTTCCTCAAGTATTAGCTAAGAGGATTTTGTGACAAACTAAAATATTCTAAGTCTATTTTTTTTTAAAAAAAAAAACTAAGTTGTACTAATGTCATTTGAGCTAAAGCCAATAGTCACTTACTATACCTAAAGAGAGTATAAGGAAAATTTTGATATGGCAAAGGGGAAGAGTATAAGAAAATTCAAAAAAATTTAAAGAGGATCTTTTATTAAGGGGAAGTTCTTCACTTACTGTACTTAAAATATACTATCGTGCTTGTATTGTTCTTTGAAAATTCTTTACAGCATTATTGTACTTAACTTTGAATTTTTGTTGTCATAATAAAAAAAAGGGGAGATTGTTGGTGCGGGAAGCATCCGACGATCGAAGCAAAGTTTTGATAATGGCAAAAGGATTCAAAGTTAAGGTGTGTTGTTATCTGATATGTTGATTAAGCTTTTTAGGAAAGTCCTAAGTATACTTAGGCAAAAGTCCTAACTACGGTTAGGCAGGTGGAAAATCCTAGGGGCGGTAACCCTAGGTCCTAGGGGGTGTTAACCCTAGGCGAAAAGTCTTGGCAGGTCGAAGTCTTCGGGCAGAAATCCTAGGGGGCGGTAACCCTATGTGGAAATCCTGGTGTCGCGAACCAGGTGGAAGCCTGGACGAGTCATAGAGCGGGCATCCAGCATGAAGATCGAAAGATTTGAGCGTCGAGCAAAAGTCCAATCGGTCTGGAGGACCGAGCTGGCAAAAGGTAACTTCTCTTGAGTGGAGTAGGTGAGGGTGCATTCCCTGGAAGAGAGAACAGTAGGCGTCGGTTCGACCTAGGGTTTCCGACCGGAAATCCGAAGTCAGAACCAGACAATCCGAAGATTGTCAATTTATTTACTTATATACTATCTACTATATTCTAACTTTATTTTGCAAGAGAACATTTCTAACAATTTTTGTGCAGGGTCAGAATTGACCGAGATCGGTCGATCGAACCGGGTTATCGGTCGACCGAACCCCCAAAGCAGCTGATCAGACTTCCAGCGAGTGGACCGGGCTCGAGCAAGGGATTGGTCGATCGAACCAGAT
Source organism: Zingiber officinale (assembly GCF_018446385.1). Classification (NCBI taxonomy): domain Eukaryota; kingdom Viridiplantae; phylum Streptophyta; class Magnoliopsida; order Zingiberales; family Zingiberaceae; genus Zingiber; species Zingiber officinale. The sequence continues at coordinate 14,383,100 of NC_055993.1, read as the reverse complement.
TTTCAGTCGACCGAACCGAGGATAAAACTTGACCATATCAAAGCGGAGTGAACGGATCGGGCGGATCGGATAGGAGGAGATCGCCTGAACGGTCGACCGAACCGGGGATTGGTCGACCGATCCACCTCGGGTCAAACCTGATCCCGAGACTTGGGGATCTGGATCAGTCTTACGGAGCCTATAAAAAGGAGCCTCAAGAAGCAGCCTAATCATCAATCTTGAACAGAACCAACTGTGCACGTGTACGCTGCTCCGAACACTCAAACAACGCCCTACTGCTCCGACAACTGACGGCTAACGTTCTTCTTCCTTTTTGTCGGTATTCTTTATTCAGCATATTGTAATCATCAATCTTTAAACGTTATTATAGTTATTGCCCAACGTAAACGCTCAACGAGCGTGAGCCTTGGAGTAGGAGTCACCCTAGGCTCCGAACCAAGTAAATAACTTGTGTTCACGATTGCTTTTCTTTTAATTCCGCTGCTTATTACTCGTTCGTTCTTCGAATCCGAAACGCGTGAAAGCCACGAGCGCTATTCACCCCCCCCCCCTTAGCGCTTTCGATCCAACACTTAGCTCATCAGCTCCATTCCCGTGCTATCCTTCTCTCTCGCTGCATCTTCTACTCAACTCATGTGTTCCTAAGTTCCTGTACACTTAGACACAATTCATCAAACACATAATATATAACTTGACTTGGTTGATCAACATCGAAACTAACTTTGGTACATGCAAAAACATGTCAAATGCTTATAGCATGTGGCTTGTTATACTTGTGAATAATAATTTACCACCATGGAAAATGATGAAGTCATCATATTTGATTATGTCTTTTTAATTCCTAGGCCTAAATCACCTGGGAAAGAGATAGATGTATGCTTACTACCTTTGATCAATGAACTAAATGAGCTATGGAATGATGGAGTGGAAGCATTTGATGTATCGACTGAATAAGTATTTCAATTATATGTTGTTGTAATGTAGATCATGCATGACTTTCTAGCATATGGAATGATATCTAGATGGAGCACAAAGGGTTATAAAGTTTGTCTAGTATGTGTTAGTGCAATTAGCACCAATGATCAAACTTAGGTTTTGATAAATGACAAATAAATTAAAATTAGATGTTATATTATCTAACCTTGTTACCAAGTATGCAGGACTTGATAAGTCTAGAGGATCTGACACCAGGCTAAAATCCAGCTAGGTTTGTTGGACCTGATAGCTAGTGGAAAGCCCATATAGGTCTGGAGGACATGATATATGGTAGGAAGTCTAGATGAGTCTGCGGGACCTGATAGTTGACCAAAGTCCAGTTAGATATGTGGACATGACAACTGGCAGAAAGACCTAGTGGGTCAAAGAGAATCAAGTGATTTTGCATGGTAAGTAAGGTAAGTCACTAGAGGAAAGTGATATAGTGAGGACGAGTCCCAATTAGGGACTTTAGGCGTTGGTCCAACTTAAATCAATTTTGGAAGTCTAAACTGAGACTAAAACTTGATCCTGGTCTGAAGGACATGATATAATTAATAATGCTTATAAATTGGGCAAAGTCTATTTTGCAGGTTCTATTATTTTTTTTCTATGCACTAACATGTCTCTGTAGGAGTTAGAAGAAAAAGGAATCTCAGATATTGTTCACCATAGGTGCTTTTGTTGGATTGGCAAAGCCTCGGAGAAGTTAGCCGAAACCTCTATGCTGGAGGTGCAGAGGCTCCTCATTGGTAAGGAGGTGCCTCAGTTGCAGAAGGCATGGAGGCACCTTAGGTGAATGGAGGTGCCTCCCTGCGTGGATAAGGGTTGCGGCTGTGAAGGATAAAGCCTCGGCGAACCGAGACGTCTCTAGTGAGAAAGAGGCACCTCCGCGCGAATAAGAGCCAATGTCTTTGGTAAGGATCAGATCTACCAGAGGCGCCTCCAAGGGAAGGAGGCTCGTCAGATGATCTATGAAAAAAGCTGTCGAATAATGCATTGAACACAACTTCTATGCTTAATCTCTATTGCTCTCAAGACATCTACTGCACTATAATCCTACTACAACGCTGCTCTGCCCAACATTTGAGCTCACTTTGGGCTCTTCTTTTCATATTGGGTAACAAATTTTATTTATTTTATTTTAATGGCTATATAGGGGAAGTGTAGGGTTGTTACACTTCTCTTCATTCTTGTACTCGATTCACTCTTCCGACGATTCCAAAAAAGGATTATAGTGGATTTCCCATTGATACGATTAGAGGGATTGTGGGTCTTGGAGTAAGAGTCACTGAAGGTTTCGAATCAATTAACCGATTGAGTCTTGTGTTTTTCACTTGTATTTAGTTTTTCCGTTACACTTTTTCTGAAGTTTTTAAAAAGGGCTATTTTTAAAATACACATGATTCACCCCCCCCCCCCCCCCCCCCTCCCCTCACATGCTCACCGATCCTATAGTATGTGTAACTAAAACTAAATCTCAAAGATTACGGAGTAAAATATACTACACATGTCACCGTCGATTCTTGAATTTGCAACATCCATGGCATAGAAATAAGAATTTCAATGGAAAGATTGAATAAGAATGACCACCACGAAGATTTTGTGGTTATGAGATTTTAGCAAAGTTAGATGTATTACCCCATGTGACATTCAATAAGCATTCTAGTAAAAAACAGTAGTGATCTTTGGATGATATAAATTAAATTGAGTAAAGAAGTCTATATTTTTTTGAGTTAAAGTATTGACCAGATTTAAAGTTGACATATAATTTAGATGTGACACACATTGAAAAAAACATATGTGATGCTTTGGTTGACACATTATTAAATATAGATGAAAAGTCAAAGGATACATTTAAAGTACGGTTAGACTTGTAGGATATGAGGATTAGAAATGAATTGCATTTAAAGAGAGTAAGAAACAAATTTAGTAAACTATATGCAAGTTACACATTGACATTAGAATAAAGGCGTAAATTTTGTCAATTTTTAAAATTTGTAAAGTTTCATAATGGATATGCTACTAATATATCTAGAAATGTGAATGCAAATGATGAAAAGTTACATGGACTAAAATCACATAATTGTCATATCTTGTTGCAAAGAATATTTCTGGTGGTTGTATGTAAATTTTTTTTAAAATATATGTGGCACACTAATTGAGTTATGTGATTTTTTTTTCAAAATATAACTGCAAGATATTTACACATAGCAAACTTATATAAAATGGAAGCAGAAATAGTCTTCATATTATGTAAGATGGAATGAATATTTCCTCTAATATTTTTTGGCATTATAGTTCATTTGACAGTTCATTTATACCGTGAAGCCATGTTAGTTGGACCTATTTCGTCACAATGAATGTACCCCTTTGAACAATATTTGGACAAAATAAAAAAATAAATCATAATAAAGCAAGACTTTATTATGAGTCAAATTAAGACAAGATTTAGTAGGCCAGAATGAAATAAAGATGTTCAACCAGTAACATACAAGTTAAGTGTTTTCTCACAACAAACAAGAGTGTTTGGCAACCAACATAATCTGAAATTGCCTTTGACTTTGTATAATTAAGAAAGCACATTGGTATATTCTCAACAATTGTAAAGAAGTTGACCGATATAAAAAGTAAAATTTTACATTATGTAATTTTATTATTTATATTTTATTATAAAATTATAATTTAAATATTTATTTATGCAGTGAACATTTACAATTTCTATCACATAAAGTCCAAATCAAATTCTGCAATATTATGAGAGAGGTTTTCATCGTGGTTTATAGATAAAATGATAAAGCCAAAAAATTTAACAAATTCAGAGATTACAAATGAGTTGTATTATTTAGAAATAGGACCTGATGTTAAAGTCCAATTGTATGATGTCTGCATTGTAAATGATATTCGATACCATACAAGGTCTCGTGATTCTTGCAAAATTACTCAGAAGAGTGGGGTTAGCGTACCATCATCTGCTTATGGTGATAATTTAAATTTTTTTAGAGTGTTGAAGAATGTTGTTCAACTATTTTACTCTTTTATGTATAAAGTACAATTATTCTTGTATGAATAGTTCCAATGTAATCCTAAAATTATTAATGGTTGAAGAGTTTGATCTCTTATGTATTAACACTTCTAAAACATAGTACACTGATGACTCATTCATTTTGGTCGACCAAGCAAGCCAAGTTTATTATTTAAATGATATAAAGCGTGGAGGCCATTGGAAGGTAGTATAAAATGTTCAACATCGAGAAATATACGAAGTAACTGAAGTTGACGAAGTATATGAAGAAATTAAATCAAGAAATAATTTCAATATTGAGTCTAATCAAGATATTTCATCTAATGAAGCAACTTCATTATATTTTTTTTTTAGTTTTAATACTATAAATCAAATTGTAAACCTTAAATTTTAAAGTCTAAGCTGTAAAAATAAGTTTGGTGCTCACAAAGTAAGCATCATAAGGTAAGTATAGGTATATATATAGAGGGGGACACCATGCGTGCCTAAGGGGGGACCCACACTACATGCATCATTGACTGTTGTAGTGCGAGGTCCCCCTCAGGCGCACACAACATCGCCCAGGAGGGGGTGCTCAAGAGAACATAATCGTGTGTGTATATAAAATGGATTTTGATATAATGTTCGACTCACCGTGTGTGACTATCGTAGGTGACTGAGTGAGTCGGGGCGTTCATAAGTGAGTTGGGTGCTCGAAAGTGAGTCAGGGGGTCTGGAATTAATCGAGGCACCCTGATTTCTCAGTGAGTCATGGACATCATCGTACACGGGGCGACGTGCAATGTAATACCTTTCTCTCTATATATATATATTATGTTGCACACCTATCTATGAGCATCTAGTATTATTTTTTTAGGGTTTAAAAGGATATAGTATTTAAGCTAAATGTATATATATAAATAGTAAAAATTAAAGAGACTAGTGTTTAATTAACTCATTAAATTTTAATTAACCATCTTTTTTTAAATTAAAGTAATTTCTATTATTTCAATTGAAATGAATTAAGATTAGTTAGTTTTAGTTATTTTTTATCAATTGTCTCACCAGAGGATATGAAGCATGGCAAAACAGTGAAGCTAATCTCTTAATTACGAGAGGATTAGTAGGTAGGCTTTCAAACACCCCTAATGTTGGCTTTGCTTATGAAGTGCAGGGTATGGTAGATTACTTAACTTCCCATGGAGTCAACGCCCTCCCTGGACGAAGTCTTTCAACAAGGCATTTACAAGGCCTCAATTGGGTAATTAATCCCACTCAAATGAGTATTCCAATGCAACCATATGAAGTCAATAGTCAAACAAAGATGGATGGACGAATTTCTCTAAGCTTCAATAACTATGTTGTTGCACAACCAATAGAGCAGCCTGTTTACAATAATAAAGATGATGAAGTCCAAGAAATTCTGGCGGTCCTTATTTAGACCAAGCCAGGAATTTATGCCTATTATAATGGAATAGTAGAAGAGTACTATGCTGAGCATAAAGACTATGAAGACTATGATGACAAAGGAAAACAAGTCACTGACAATGAAACTCGGAACTCTTCGCAAACTGACCCACATATTCTTGTTAACAAAATTTCACAACATGTAGTACTACCGCAACGACAGATGACGGGATCCGCTGGACTTGACATAGCAGCCTGCCATACAGTAATTATTGAACCAAATGGACGGGAACTAGTCCATACAAGACTTCGCATTGAATCAGACTGGCCTCCTGCTCTGGTTTGGCATGGAACAACGGAGTAGAAGTTGGTGCTGGTGTTATTGATTCCGATTATCGAGGTGAAGTTCAAGCCCTTTTATTTAACCGCACTAACATACCTATTTATATTCATCTACAATAAAAAATTGCGCAACTAATCCTCGAAAGGATAGCTTTTCTGGAAGTATATGAGGTACCCCACTTAAGCTACACTGATCGCGGAGATAAAGGATTCGGTTCTTCGGATGTCCCTATGAAAGATACTCAACCTTCGACCTCACAACAACCTGGTCATTTCACGTCGGTAGATATTTTTGCTCTTCTAATGCCACACGAGACAACTGCAATCCTAGTACAGGATGACTCCTCCTCCCTTAATAATTATGAGCAGGACCATGCAGCAACTACAAGCCCATGGGCCTCTGTACAGCAGTCCATGGAACCCACTCTTAATTATAAGAGGGACGACGATTCCCATTTGGACTACATCCAATATTTATCCACCTTGTCAACCCACCAACCAATCTAGGATAACTATTCTAACTCCGAGGATGAATGGATAAATCCTTTCGCAACAAAAGATGGTGGGGAATGTGAGCTCGTTGCATCCAATTGTGAAATGGAATATCCTTGCTTAAGGGGTCTAGCTGAAGACATACCGACAGAACAAATTTATTCCACCAGCACGGTTATATCTCCATATAGACCACCTACCGACACTGCAATGGGACCACCAGGATATATGTATTAAAATACCAAAGATACAATTTTTGTACATGTGGTTTATTTATTTATTATTATTTTTAGTTTATATCATATATTCAATTTTTCAAATTGACCAATTCTAAATGTGACCGGTTCGATTCCACATAAGTTTTTCATCGGTCACCATACATGTGGCTTGTTTGACTCCTAGAAATATTGGTAATAAATATTAGTAATGTACTTAATCAATTAAACTCTTCTCTAATGTCATATCTAGAGATCTTTTGATCAATTTAGATATATAGATTAAGATTAGTCTTAATCAAAGTGTGCATCATGACTATCCAATATCTTAAAATGCACTATCAATTTTACAAAACCTTTCACATAAGTAATTTTCATATTATTCAATCATCTTATATCACCAAATTAGATGAGTACTGTAATATATAATTTGCTATTCAAGAGCTAAGTTAGATATATATTGCCAATAATTTGAGATGATAAAGAATCATGATTAATGGGAATTCTTTAACCTAGCTAGCTAGTGCTACACCATGATTGCATTTGTTCTTCAAATCTCAACCATATAATCTAAGACACAATTTTTCTACTTGTGTGGAGCTAAACTAAGAATCTCCTATACAAGAATCTAAATGGCGATTGGTGGAGTGATGCATTTGCTCACTCAAAAATATAATCTTCTATGTAGCTAAAAGACCTCTAAATCTATTAAATCATGATTCTATATACAAAGAGAACGTGCATCCATGACAATAACCTCATTTTTCCGGCACTTGTCCGTGAATCATGATGCATCAACCTCTTGTTTGTTTGGATAGCTATCTATTTTTTTTAATCAAATGAATTATAAATCATTTGAATTCTTAACTTAATAAACTATACTATCAAAATTTGGGCAACATTGGGGTACGTGCTCATGCAAGCTAGCTACGTTGACCAAGGTACCAAGGTCGTCGCGTTTAGCACGAGCCCATGCACCACACTATTAAATATGCCTATTCCCTTGCCATTGAGCAACACATGGTCAATATTAATTGTAGCCTCATACATTATCTTTTCTCTATAACCATAGTAAATAATCATTTAAGATTCTCTTTTTGAACACTATGTCGATCATCACTTATCATTTAAGATAGTTAATTACATAATTGCATTCATCAAACACTAAGGAAACTTAATCACTAGCATTAATTCTCAAATTATGTTAAAAAAGATAAATTATGAGATCAACTTATAATTGATAGTTAATTGCCTAAGGAACTAGTCTAGTTAATCATTCTACAATTGTTGATCAATGTCAAGTTTGCTTTCCATTGATGTAAAGATAAAAACTCAATCATTGATCAATATATGCCCAACTTCTTGACGACGAAATTATTAATGATCATGTAGCTAGGAATATATGCTCAAAATTGTTTTCAGAATAAATGCAAAAATTAAGGAACTACCTACATTACCCTATGGAACAGTATGCAACAAGAAGAACAACAATGAAAGATGTAGGGAACAATAATTCTCCGCACTGATCGATCAATCAAGTCTAATTGTGTATATACCTGTGTATCTTTGATCTCTACTGAGATCTTCTACTTGCTCACGCACTGCTCTCCCCATCCTTGCGCCCTCCACCGCTCTCCTTGTCGATGAATGAGCTAATGGCCGCCGCGGCCACCGCCGCAACATTTTCAGGCGTGGACCTCTCATCCTTACTCGAGAGCCAAGGATTTCCGCCACCAAAGTGAGGACTACTGTAATTGCTCGAGAGGTAGGGCATGGCCCATGGGTACTTTACACCGGAAGGAAGAACTTGATGCTGGCCGGATGATCCCGGTGTAGCCGCGCCGGAAAAGCTGCCGATCGGATTAGCGAAGCCGCTGATCATGGAGGAAGAAGAAAAAGTTGGGTTGTGCCCCAAGTAAGGGTTCAGGTAGGAAGATGGATTAGCGTCGTTGGGTAGCAGGAAATTAGCCGCTGCCGAGGTGGCGGTGGAAGCTAGGGCGGTGGCGCCGACCGGCAAGGGGTGGTTGTGCGTCCCTTCGTAGGTCGTCACCAATATCGACATGTCCTCCAGACACCTCTGCACCTGCAAATGTTACACAAAAAAGGCAAATAGAGATGCATCTCCTTAATTCGATAAACTCAATCGAGCTAATTAGCGACCGAAATAAATTTCCGAATAAATTACCTGCTTCCTCACCGGGCACCCCGGCGCGACGGTGCATCGGTAGTAAGCCCTGGGGCACGGATTGCCCTTCGCGACCTTCTGGCCGTATTTCCTCCATTGACAGCCGTCGTTCATCTGGGAATTAGCATGCACTCTATTTAATTGAGCGGATGGAAAAACAGTCGTATGCATGCACTCACCGTAGGTCCTTGGCACCTTGCTCGAACGGAAACTCTAGTTTTTCTGGTGGCCGGGTTGATGCTTTGGGTCGCAACTTGGGACGGCTCCGGATTGGCATATCGCGGCGGCGGCGGCGGCCAGTTGCTCAATGGCGTCGACGTCTCTTTGCCTTTCTCCTGATCAGCAGCTTCTTCGGCCTCTAGTTGATCTGGATCGTCGTCGGCATAGGTTTGCAAGCTCAAAGATAAAGTCAACTCCTTGTCATCTTCCAGTCGCTTGGTTTCTTTGCTCTCGGCCGACGACTTCTTCTGCTCCGGGAAGCTGCTGCTCTGATCCCCTCCGAGAGAAAGACAAACTTGCTGCTCCTAAATTTGGCAATTAATTAACAATTACATATCGAATTATGGAATAATTAAAACTCGATAGATAGATAGATAGAAATTAGTAGTGGGTAATACTGGTTGATGATTTTGCTGCTGGAATCCCGACAACTTCGCCTGCAACTCTTGATAGTCTCTGAAGGTCCTCTCGATGACCTCTTTCAGTATCTTGTTCTCCGCCTTCATGCGTTCCATCTCCGCTTGCAGAATCCCCAACTGGATTAAGATCCACATCCAGGTACCTTTCAAAAATTAAACAGATTAATTGATTAATTAATTATCATTCGAAACTCACCTCATCCTCGATCGAATGGCGGTCGTCGCCGGCGGATCCCCTTCCTGAACTCACATGTCCCTTCCCCTTCTGCTTCGCCTCCTCCTCCTCTTTATCTTCTCCTTGTCCCCGTCGAGACTCCTGCTCATCTTTATCCTGATCAGCTGTGTCCAAGGACAGATCTATATGCATTCTTCTCTTCTCTACTTGTTGTTCTTCTTCTTCTTCTTCACGGTAACAATGACCTTGTCGTCGATCGATGCCCAACTTTTTCTGCGTCTTGACGTTCCCGAGGCGGTGGAGTCAATGCGCAAAGCGTATTCAAAAAAAGAGAGAAGGACTTCTCACACGCTAGCTAGCTGCTGCTTTCCATTGTTTTAATAATCAACTATCAATTCTACGAAACCTTTGGCCACCAGATTTACAATTTTTCTAATCCGAGGGCTGACGTCGTTATCTTCGCCGATCGATTTTCAAAAGTCTTCTCGCGACCACCACACCGTTGTTGATGATGATGATGATGATGATGTTTTGGCTTAAAACTCACGTTGCTTTACTCTGGTTAATTATCTTTCACACATGATCCTTGGCGTATTGATTGAGCTAGCTAGGTTGAATTTATTGGGATAGATATATAATGATTAGTGTGGGTCGCCACTCAATCCCAAACCTTGGGATCGAGGTTTAATTAGTTATGTTAGTCAATGCATTCTCTATTTCCGAGAGTCAGAACTGGACCTGTCGTCATGCAGAATAATATATATGCATAGTTTATGCTGAGCAAGAATATATAACTACCTGAAGCAGCCCATGACTGAGATTGCAAAGAGTGAAGGTAAATTACAGGATCGATTTATAATTTATAATCTATTGTCAAATGGTTAGAAGTGTAAGGAATTTTTTTTTCCTTGAAAACGCCCGCCAGCTACCATTATTGAAGGTTAAAGTATTAGTTTAGAAATTCACCTTTGTCCAAATGCTAATGTTTCGAGGAGTTTCATAGTTATCTTTTGATTGTATTCATTTTAGAGACGCACTTTTAAAATTCTGACAAAAAATCTCTTTGCCTGTATCTTAAGTACTTTTTACACTATTGTTAAATGATTTAGTAAACGAAACCTAATGCTTAATTTAGTTCAAATGAAATAACTCACCAGGTAACTGAATTGCTTAATCCGAACTTCTTTATTTTGGATCTCTTTATTCATTGCACTGAGAGAGGGTTTTTTTTTTTCTTTCTTTCCGTTGCTAGAGAAGGCTCCATTGTTGTTCGTGTGATTTAAACCATAATTTTTTAATAAAATTAATTTGAAGTTCTCCGAGTCAATTTAATTATTTTATTTTTACAGGACGTGCGAATGAAAATAAATAAAATGACTCTGAAGAAAAGAAAAATAATTTCATACACTTTAAAAAATATAACGTTTAGTTTAGTAACATACATATTCCATCGCTAATCCATCGCTTTGTGCAATGAGCACCAGATCAATGATGGAATATATTCCGTCGTTGACGTTTTTGCAATAGAATATACAACATCGTCACTAAAAATAACAATGATTATATATATTGTAAATTAACGACATATTTTAATAAATATGTCGCTAATTAAAGAAGATAAGTTATTATCCATCGCTAATATCTTGAACGGAATTTAGATTCCATAAGCACATTAGCGATGAAAAGTTAATATCCGTCGTTAATTCGATAAACGGAACATATCGACCTTCATTTAAAAAACTTCTTGAATTTCATCCATTTTCCCTATTTACATCCAAATATAATCAAATACAAATTATCACAAACAATAATTTTCACAGCAAAGTCATAATATAATTCATATCAACAAGCTTACAACACAAAATTATATTAACAAACATCCATATCAACTTAAACAATACAATCCATATACAAAAAAGATAATATCTAAAACTAATAGAATCTATTGCATAATATATTCAAAATTTGGGCACAGAGTTTATATCATCCATACAAGGCATCTTGATGAAAATAAAATACAAAATAAAAAAAAAAACATATCTCACTTTAGATTTTAGATATTTGGATGTATATGGTGATAGAAATATGCAATATCTTAAAATAATCATAGAAAATTATAATATAATTAGAGATGTATATAATTTTAAAAAAATAATAGCAATATTTTTCATTGAAATACAGAGAAAAATGAAAAACTAAGATAAAAGATAATTAGGAATGCTCGGGGTCCTTGGTCTCTTGAAACTCCAAACGATATGGGTGTGACATCTATGAATTTAGAGTGAACGCTGCTACGAACGCTTGCATAAAGCGGACTATCTCCTCAATTTGAGCCTATCGCTCATGCATCTCCCATGCCTCTGTGTCCCTTTTGACCATCGTCTCCTCTAATGACAAGTCAAGTCTGCAAATCCTGATTTTCCTCTCGTAATATTTGTACCTCACTAGATGAGGAGGAGAAACTAGGACGTCCCCTGATCCCTAGAGCCCTCATCCAGTCAAAGACGACAACTTTGGCTTGAGAGTCAAGCCTGTAGAGGGAGGTCTTCTTCCTTCCACCGACGACATCATAATAAATATCATTAACCTCATCGATGGAAAGAGATTATGACCTCTCTCCCTCTGCCACCACAATGAGATGTTCGTGCAACTCTAGTGGCCATTGTTTCCTGTGTCAAAATAATGACTTTACTAACCTCCATATAAAGTCTACGAATATATTTATGAAAGTTAGTATTATTACATTAATTGCTAAGGAATGTCGATCGACAAATGATCCATCATTCTTCTTATGAGTCTTGTTAAATACCTCCCAACAAGTGGTAGGTCTCTGTAATTTAGCAGCCTGCATACAGAGAGTATAAGTACATTAAAACTAATAAAAAACATATGTAAAAAATTTTTATATAACTTAATTTTAAACTTACCAAGTTAGATGCATGCTCCAAGATAGAACGGGATCCAGCAATATGTTTTGTGGATTTGATGCTCGACCAAACAAACTTTGAATTGTGATTGCCTCGAGCAATCGTTGAATTGGACTGCCAATACTGGGCAACCCAAATGGTTCTTCAAGCCTCCCAAATTGCATCAGGGACCTCAAATGGCTTGGTGCCCCTCTGCCTCTACTTATATAATATGTCCCTATATAGTTTAGAGCAGTAGTTGTTCCATTTTTTCTAAAATCGATCTCATGTCCCTCCTCTCAAATATACTTCTTATGTAATAATATATTTTAAGAATTAGTGTCATATTAATTTAAACTACAAAATACGTTTTATATTCAAAATATTTACCAAAAATTACACTAATAGGATCATGTCTTGGTCTACAAGCCTCCATGTAGTACCAGATAAGGACAATCGTTCTTTAAACCTCTTGGATATGTAGTCTGCGACCTGATGAGCATTTGGGACAAAGCTACATGGAAAAATAACATATATGAGATATGTGTGATAAATAAAAAGAAGATTAAGTACTGAAATAATTACTAAATATATAAATACTTACCAGTCACCAACAACCTTCAAAATAATTTGGTTGTCATGTGTTCTATGTCCTGGTAGCATGACTATATATGTAAAATCATAGTATAAGATATACACATTTGAAATAACAATGTCTTCTAACTAGAGAGATGAAAAAAATAAAAAAAATCATACAATATACTATGACATTGTTACTAATTTTTAATCACCTAATATCATTCTGAATCAACTAAATTAACATTTTATAAGTTCTCATTGTTAGTCTTTATTGGTACATCAACTTCCTCACTACTAGACATCTCTCCATCATCCATTTCCTCGTAAGTGACACTAACATTTATAAGTAATTGTGATGTGGATTGTATTTTTGAATCAACTGAGTGTATCTCAACTTCTTCATTTTGATATGCATCATGATTTTGGTGTTCAATATTTCTATGGTTGATCGAAGCTTTATTTGACACACTGTTAACCATTCACTAGGGTTTCTTCTCTTCGTTAGGTACTCAAGATAAAATACTTGACCAGCTTGTACTCGAAGATTAAAGGTTCAAACTTGTAACCTCAACTAAATTGTAAAAACGATATATTCTAGTATTTGTTCTTGGAGTTGAATGATATCATGAACATCTGAATAATACATACATTTTCAAAGGTAAAGCAGGATACTCAACCTTCATGATTTCCTCAAGTCTACCGTAATAATCAAATTAAGTATCATTGTTATTTGTGAACCCTTTTATGCAAACACTAGATTATACTCAAGTCTTTGTGAATAGTATTGGGACATGTGAAATCTGAATCCATTAATATAATAATTTGAGTAGATTGTTATGTTATGGAGAGATCCTAATGCAAGATTTTTTAGCTTTTCATCTTGTACATTTAATATTCTATGATCGTTCATCTATAACAAATATATATATATATATATATATATATATTTCTGTTATAGATGAACGATCATATTGCATTGTAATAAATAATTTAATCACTAACTTATATAAATTTGAAATCAAAATGTAAATTCATTCTCTAACTTGTGATCTACCTCATTTACACTTATTGATAAATTTTGTAGGTGTAGTTGTTGTTTGTACAATCTGTCAAAAAAGATAATTTAAAGACATATTAGATAACATGTCAAATATACGGAAAGCTATGTATATATAAGAGTATATATGTCCTAGCAGCATGATATTTTTATTCATTTAACTGTCTAGAAACAGTTGCACCCATTGTCTTACCAAAAATACTTAAAAAAAATAGAAAGCATCTCTAGATCATCTGGTTGATTATCATTGAAATTTCGTGGACACTTACGATGTCTAATTTCACATTATTAGTAGAATAATAAGAGCAGAAGGAAAAGTTACTTCTTCAACCAAATATGTATTACATATTGATCCCTCAACTTTTATTTTGTTACAAATATTATTCTTTATTTTAAAAAAAAAAATCTTTCAAATGGGTACATCTATCTATATTGCACAGAATCATAGTTATGCCTCATAAGGTAAATAAATAGATAGATGCTCCATTGAATAAAAAAAATTAGGTGAGAACATGCGCTTAAGCTTACAGAGTATTATTGGAGTGTCTGTCTAAAACCAAAGCATATCAGATGTCATAATAACCCTGAAAGTCAAATCTATGAAAAATATATTTAATTCTATAAATATTTGCCAAACATTTTTAAGGAAGTAGGCCATAAAAAGCTATTGGAATTAGTATTTTTATAAACATATGACAATCATGACTCTTTAATCCAAACATTTTTAATCAATTCGTATCCACACAAGGAGGCATATTTGAGGCATATTAATCAGAAAATTTGATTGTTTTTAGCCAAGTACATAATGGTTATTTACCTTCTTTGTCTAATGTATAACAAGCCTTCTGATATTTATTAGTTGTTTCATTCTCATGCAACTCAGATCTATTTACTAATTCTTTTAATTCCTCACATAATTTTATTGTATCTTTTGTTTTCCCATGAGCATTCATCATAGTATTGAAGATGTTATAGAAGAAAATTTTCTCAACATGTATTATATCTAAATTATGTTGATTGAGTAAATACTTCCAATATGACAGCTCCCAAAATATGCTTCTTTTCTTCCAATTACACTTGTTTACTCTAACAATGTACTTATTTATGTCATCAGGACCATCCTAATATACTGGTAGAAATTCATAGTTGTCAATTTCATCAAGAACTCCTTCACCTGACTTTCACACTAGAGAAAGTTTCCTGACCATTTCATTCCTTTTAAAAAATTTCTTATTTCGCTTAAATGAGTGATCAATTGGTAAAAATGTATGATGATTATCAAACCAGGAAATCTTTCCGCTACAAGGCAATGAAAATACATCAGACTCCCTCATGCAATATATGCATGCTAAGTTGTCAATCGTGCTCCATCTTGACCATATTGAGTATGCTGAAAAATCACTAAGCATCCATAACAAAGTAGCATGCATTGTAAAATTTGATTTACTTATAATATCGTAAGTCTCCAACCCTACATTTCATAAATTATTCAACTCTGCAATCAAAGGTTGTAAAAAATATCTATTTACCCTTTTTGATTTTGAGAACTAGGAATAAGCACATTAAGAAACATGAATTTGTCTTTCATACACATCCATAAAGGTAAGTTATATGGTGTTAATATAAATAGCCAAGATGAATATTAATATCCATAGCTTCCAAATAGCTGAAATCCATTATGCGGAAAGTCCAAGTCTCACATTACGTGATTTTATTGCAAAGAAGGAAACCACAAGAATGACACATTAGATATCTATTGTGTACATGGTTTTGATGCCACCTTATGTGGCTTGCTATTACGATAATGCATACAAGCATTGGAATCTAGCAGTTAATGGGAAGTAATACATGACTTTCAAGGGAATATTTTTCTTCTTCATGCCAAGCATGTGACTACTTTGCTTATAACGAGGGTGATTACACATTCTGCATTCCATCAGTTCACTATCTTTATTACAAAAGATCATGCAGTTTTGATACAACAATGAATCTTCTCTATTAGCAAACTCAAATCTCTAATCAATTTCTTTGTATTATAGATGCTATCAGTAATGCAGGTATCAGCAAGGAGCGACTCTAACATCAATTGATACATGTCATCGTAACATCATTCAGAGAAATGATGTTCTGTCTTCATGTTCAGTAATCTTATAGTAGCTGATAGGTGAGAATGGCCAGAAGGAATATCTTTCCACAATCACTAGTCTTTAACATGTTATACATTTTTTGAACTTTGGGCGTAGGTGTTTCCTCTATATTCGATTGATCATATGCATTTATTGTGTCATAGACCATTGATTGCATTACATTCACAGACCATGATGATTCCTCTAGAGCAATTGAGCAGGATGACGAAGCAACAAAAGACCCAATTTGGTCAAATACATACGACTCTCCATGACAATACTAGTTGTAATAATTTGGAACAAACTCACACCTACATATATGTGTTTTCACTGTATCCTCATCACGGAAAGATGTATTTCTACATCTATGTTGATTACATGGATATGCTAACTCAGCACCATTCATGTATTCTGAATGAGACTTGGCGAAGTTCACAAACTCTTCAACCCCAGCAAAATATTCTTGACTGATAAATCCATTGTCGAACCTATTATACATCTAAGCTTTATTCATATACATTATATTCTAATAAAAATAAAATTTTTAACATGATTATAATCATGCCAAACTAAGCATACTCATATTTAAATCATTTAGGTCTCATAAAACTAAACATGTTTTTCTAAGGTAAATGTCGAAAATCTAAATATCTTGTAAGAGTTTCTCCTATGATTAGATTAGAAGAACGAGGTCTTTTTTTATGTTTCATGAAACTAATTGCAATTGAATAGGAATCATTGTATCTCTAACTTAGTCTAATTATCAAACATCACAATTAGCATATATGATAATGGAAAACTTTAATTGGGCAATCAAAATAACACACACACACACAATAATATTGTTCTAAAAATCCAAATATACATGGAACATACACATAATATCAACAAATAAATATTGCAAGGCTGGTCGTGTGCACTAGCACAATAGGCTTGCAAGCACAATAGCCTCAGAAGCAAATCCGGCCTCGCGAGCATCACACGAGGTCGGGCTCAACCTTGCAAGCATACACGACCTCAAAGCACCAAAGCTTTACCTTGTGACGGAGAGGAGCAGATAGACGACGCTTGAAGGAGTGCTCACAGACGGTGAAGAGCTAGGGCACAGTGACACTAGAGAGTGTTGGTCCCTTACGACCGATAAGAGGGAGTGAATTGCCTTGCATGATAAAAACAAGAAATACCTTTCTCGATCTTTGGACTTGATTAAAATCAACACTTGAAAAAAAAAGTTAAGAAGTTAATTAACAAAAATAAAGAGATACAGAGATTTACTTAGTTTGCAATTAGGGGATTGCTAATCCAAGACGTTAAAAGCTCACTATTAAATCTCCTTCCAGTGGAGAAGCCTCTTATAGCAGTTAAAGCACTAGATTACAAAGTTAAACAGAATGAAGATTGTTTACAAGTATTTTGTTTAACTACTGGGATCATGGCTGTATTTATAGCCCCAATTTAGGTGCTTGGAAGGATTCTGGGCGTCTGGGAGTGGATAAAGCTTTATCTACATCGCAACAAATCACAACAGTTGGCGACTCGATAAAGTTTCTGGTCCGGGTGCCTAGACCAAATCCGGGTGCCCGGACCGGGCTGAACCAACCTCGACTGGGGCGAGCCCGGGGGTGCCCTGGCTGCCCAGGGGATCCAGCGCCCGGACCAAAGTCAACTTTAGTTGACTTTTTGTCTGAGACTTCCGCACCGGCTTTGATTGCTTGGGTGATTTTGACCATCCGGAATAGGGCTCACCCGAACTCATTTTCCGGCCTTCTCGAGTAATCTTCTGCTCCAGCTTCTCGTCCCTCGGAAACGTCGCACGCTTCCTTCTCGTCCGCCAACGTACTCTTCCACAGCCCTTTGTCCCTCGGACGCACTGAGCCCATCGACTCTCTCCTGTGTCGTCCTTCTCGACAGCTGCGTCTTTCACTTGACTTTTTGTGCTCCTAAGTTCCTGCACACTTAGACACAAGGCATCAACAGATAACAAGACCTAACTCTGACTTGATTGATCACATTAAAACTACCATGGAGTATTTACAATCTCCCCCTTTTTGATGTGAGCAACCCAAGTTAAGTTAGGGTAACAAAAAAAAATTAACAGTATGGTAACAAGTATAAATTTTGTAATTAAAAAATTTATAGAAATAAAAATGTACCCTCCATCTAGACTTAACCTCTGATTCTTCCCCTTTAATCACATTAAAAATAGGGGTATGTTATGAACACAACTTGAAATAGATTAAAAACTGAGTCTAAGGGATAAAAAATTGTAATGACTAGCATCCAGATAGTCATGAAGTTTTAAATTTCGAAAAATCTAGATTTTTTACAATTTATAAATAATTTTTAGAAAAAATAATGTGAAAAATATTTTTTTAATAGTGAAAAATTTTTGAAAATTTTTTATAACGATAAAATAGACATAGTCAAAGCAGAGATAAAACTTTCACTCAAAATTTGAAATTAATCTAAGTAATAAATTCTTTTCTACATAAAGACATATTTTTGAAAAAAAATCTTAAAAATAGTTTATAAGTTTAAAAAATCTTGAAAAAATTTCTGACTGTGTATTATAGCAAGTAGCTTTGTAAAAAAATTTCAAAAAATAACCTTTCAAGAATTTTTAATATTAAAAGGTAGTATTTGGATAAATAATTTATAGAAAATTCACTAATGATCAAAAAAAATTAAGAAAAATTTTCTAAGTTAGAGAGAATGATAAGATTTTATAGAAAAAATAAAGTTTGCAAAGATAATCCTGAGAACTATTTTTAAAATGAAAAATACAATTTTTGTTAGAAAATTCATAAAAAATAATATAATGACTAGAAGAATTTGAAAATTTTCCTACAGATAAGTGATGAAATTCTCTTTCTAAAAAAAATTAAGAAGACATTAATTTTCAATTGAAATTATATAAAAAAATTTATTTAGATAATTCTAAGTAAATAAAAAATTAAATCAATTTAAAAGTACAACATGTCTAAAATTTTAATTTAAACATGATTTTGGAATCCAATATACGTTCTTACCTTACCAACTGAATTAATCAAGAGTTTTTTAGGAACATATTTTCGTGATAATTTTCTAATTTGACCCTGATGTCATTTAAATGTCAATTTAGTCAAACTTGTTGAACATGTGAGCATGCAAAATTCTTTAAATTTCTTATTTCTGCTTCTAATTTTTTATTTTCTATTTTTATCTTATCAAAATTTTCTAAGGTTAATTTTAACTCCTCATTTTCTTTTAATAATTTTTTATAATCATTTTCTAATTGACAGGAATTTTTTGATAAAATTTTAATAAATTTAAATAATTGATCAGGAGGTAGAGATCGTACCTGACTTATCTTGTCTATCTCTTATGCTCCCCCTATAAAGCTATTTTCTTCTGATATTGCTCCCCCTTTATCGATGCTCATCTCCGATGAACTTGCTCCGTCGTCTTCTTGGTAACTTGCCATCAATGCAAGTCCGACATAAGCTACGACGTCAGAATCTGATGACGATGTTTCGTCCCATATTGCTTTTAAACTCTTGTGCTTCTTCTAGGTCGCCCTTTTGTCTTTTTCTTTGTCCTTGTCCTTGCTCTTTAGTTTTGGGCAGTTGTCTTTGACGTGCCCTTCTTCATTGCAATGATAGCATCTTACCTTTCTTTTCTTTCTTTTACCTAGCACTTGATTAAACTTATTAGTTTTAATAAACTTTTTAAACTTTCTTACTATAAAAGTTGTTTCATCATCATCGAGAGACGTTTTGGATTCTAATTCATCCATTTTTGCCCTTAAGGCAATGTTATGCTTGGGCTCCTTCAGATCTACACATCTAGTTTCATGCACTTCAAGTATAGAAAATAATTCCTCTAATGTACTTATTTCTAGATTCTTAGAAATGTAATATGCATCTACTAAGGTTGACCATTCAGGAGTCCTAGGAAAAGCGTTAAGTGCGTACCTTAGCTCCAAGATTCGTGAATTTGATGATGAGTTCTTTGATTCTTGAGTGAAGGTATGTGACAGTTTCACCTTCTTCTAACCGGACGTTGTTGATCTGGTTCTGGAGCATATCCCATCTCGCGAGTTTTGCCTCCAAAGTCCCTTCGTTTAGTTCTAGGAATTTCTCCCAAAGCTCCTTGGCTGACTTGTAGACTCTAATCCGGTTGACTTTTTATGACAGTAAAACACTTAGCAGATGAAATTCTACCTTGCTATTTGCCACAAAGTTGGTTTGCTCCTTTTTAGTCCACTGATGTTCTTCTTTGTCCATTGGTGCTACAAAACTAAACTTTATTATTAATAATAAAACAAAATCCGTTTTAAAAAATACCTCCATCTTCTTTTTCTAGTTTACGAATGTTTCCTCGAACTTAGATGGCTAGATGCTCAGTCTAACCATCGTCTTGTTGCTTCAGTTGGCGGTTAGTCCTTCTGAGGTGTCCTTACTCTAATACCACTTGTTGGTCCTTTGCGGTTGGCAAGAGAGGGATGAATTGCCCTGCATGATAAAAACAAGAAATACCTTTCTCGATCTTCGAACTTGATTAAAATAAACACTTGAACAAAAAGTTAAGAAGCTAATTAATAAAAAGAAAGAGGTACAGAGATTTACTTAGTTTGCAATCAAGGGATTGCTAATCCAAGACGTTGAAAGCTCACTATCAAATCTCCTTTCAACGGAGAAGCCTTTTATAGCAGTTAAAGCACTAGATTACGAAGTTAAACAAAATGAAGATTGTTTACAAGTATTGTGTTTAGCTACTGGGATCAGGGCTGTAATTATAGCCCTGATCCGGACGCCTAGAAGGGTTCAAGATGTCTAGGAGTGGATAAAACTTTATCCACGTTGCAACAGATCACAACAACTGGCGACTCGATAAAGTTTCTGGTATGGCCAACTCGACTAGGTCCGGGTGCCCAGACCAGGCTGAACCAGCCTCGACCAGGGTGCGAGCCCTGGCTGCCCCGGGGGGTCCAGGCGCCTGGACCACAGTCAACTTCTAGTTGACTTTTCATCCGGGTCTTTCACTCCGGCTCTGCTCGCTTGGGTGATTTCAGCCATCTAGAATAGAGCTCACCTGAACCCATTTTTCGATTTTCTCGAGCAATCTTTCACTCCGGCTTCTCATCCCTCGAAAATATCACGCGCTCCCTTCTTGTCCGCCAGTGTACTCTTCCACACCGCCTCATCCCTCGAATACACTGTGCCCGTCGACTCTCTCCAGTACCGTCTTTCTCGACAGTTGCGTTTTTCGCTTGACTTTCTGTACTCCTAAGTTCCTGCACACTTAGACACAAGATATCAAAAGACAACATGACCTAATTCTGATTTGATTGATCACATCAAAATAACCATGGGGTACTTATAGAGAGGAGCTAGATTCCGGAAAGGAGAACGAGCTCATGCACATTGACTCGAGGACGATGAAGAGCACCAATGACTCGGGAACATTAGAGAGAGTGTTGAGGAGGTCGGAGACAAGGCTGAGCCCGCTGGACACGAGTCTAAGGCCAGTGGACGCCACCACTGAGGGCACACGAACGAACGCCAGAGAGGATGCGTCGAAGAGGAAGTTCACCAGAGATGCCATGGACAGTCGTTGGACAAGATCGCCGAAGGGTAAGAGAGAGAGAGGGGAGATAGATGCGTGAATGCAAGATTGGGCATGAACCCTTATATTTTTTTTTATTTTAGCGATAAAATATTTACTCCGTCGTTATTAACGATGACTAATATTTAATCCGTCGCTATTAGCGATAGAATTAAATTTTCTGTCACCAACTATCAGCTAATTTTTAAAATTTTATAATATAATTAACGACAGATTAAATATTCTATCGCTAATAGCGACGACGAATAAATTATCCGTCGTTATTAGCAACGAAGTAAAATAATTCATAGCTAAAACCATCGCTAATACATGGTAGCGACGGAGTAAAATAATCTGTCGCTAAAACCATCGCTAATACATGATTTGTT
This sequence comes from Zingiber officinale, assembly GCF_018446385.1. Lineage (NCBI taxonomy): Eukaryota > Viridiplantae > Streptophyta > Magnoliopsida > Zingiberales > Zingiberaceae > Zingiber > Zingiber officinale. The sequence continues at coordinate 14,361,024 of NC_055993.1, read as the reverse complement.
TAGTGATATTAGAAAATTTAAGATAAATAAATTAATTTATATTGAAGCATACTATTAAAATAATATGAATGTTAGTGGATAAGATGCTTTCTCTCATGTATATGTCTCAACGAGCTTAATTTGCATTATAACACTAGTTGAGTCCTTCAAATGCTTGTGATGGATATTGATTAAGGTTTTATAGTCAATTTAACTATAAAATTGCCCGATCTAACTGTCTAGGTCAATGAAATGATATTTTAATAGGTATTTTACTAAATCAATTTTTTTCTAATTTTTTTTTTCTAAAAATGCTTTAAAAAAATTCTCATTTTTGTTCGAACTCATTTGAAATTTCTCCATCAAAATTGCTTAAAAGTTGAGTACTTCTAAGTCAGCTCCCATTTTAAAATTATCTTGAAATGAAAATTTTCATTAAAAAATTTATATGTGAATTTGTTTTCCTATAAAATATGTTTTTTTTTAGATTTTCACAATCTAGTGAAATGATGACTAAATGATTTATTTTGTCTAAAATAAATTAGTTATTTAAAATCACATGTCATAGCTCATTCCCATCCACTTTATTTATTTATTTATTGTAATAACATTTTCACTTACAATTTATATATATTTATATTTATTTTCATCTAAAATATAGATTTTAATTACTAGCTCATGGTAATGTAAATATATATTTTAAATAAGTTTTTAGAGGATCCATATCAGTTATCCTATTCAAAAATTTTATCTTAAATTTTAGATAAGATAACTAAAAACTCTCTGCATCAATTACCCTATCTATTTCCTAAATTTAGATTTGATGAATAGTGATTTTCTAAATTTAGGGAATGAAACATCTACTCTAAAAATAAAATAATATTTCTTTTTAATCTCTCTTCTTTCACTCAATCTCTCTTCTTCCATTCATTCCATAAATATAATAATAAAAAATAGAAAAAAGAGAAGAATAAAAAATTAAATATGATGAAAATTTTAGGGTATTTGATGTAGTGTGTAGTGAAAAATAATTATCTAAATTTAATAAAGTGAATCATTTATCTTAAATTTTAAATATAATAATAAAGAAATTGATGTGGATACTCTACTAACCTATTCAAAATAATCTTATTAGATCAAAGCCCTACTTAATATTTCTTAAGATTCCTAGAAGTATTTATTTTTTGCTAGAAAATAAAAATTAAAAAAAAATACACAAGCGTATACTTTAGAGGCTAACAAGAGCCAACTCTAGTCAACTCCTTGCAGTATAAAACAAAACATCAAAGGCTAAACTTCTTTTAATTATTTATTTATCTAAATTATTTAAAACATTTCGCGGCAAGTGATGTATAATATATTACACTTCACATCTCCAAAATCATAAGTCAGAAAGCTTCTGAGCTCAGCCAGGACATTGTCAACAAGAAGACCACCTACCATTCCATTAATTAGCTCGATTAATTATGTCCCTGCAAATTTTCTTTTCTGCAAGTCAATATTTCAACCAAATTATAAATATATTGTTTATTTTTTATTTTCCCAAGTTAAGATTCCATCCCTGTGAACTTGCAATAAATAAATAAATTCAACTTTATTTTTTTTTAGCTCAATAAAAAATTAAGTTTGAAAAGCTTATAACATGCAATAGTTAATATATGCTTCAGAATTCGTGCATAAAGAATAAATATATGGGCAAAAGTTGAAAGGAAAATTTTACAAGCAACCCCTAATTATAATTTAAATTTCACATACAGTCCTTATGTCTAAAAAAATTATTTTTACTCTCTAATTAAACATAATATATATTAATGTATCTAATTACCCCTTATATTTTTTTAGGTAAAAAATCTAAAAGAAGTATAATTCATCTTAAATTCAGTACATTAAATTAAAATATAATATATTTTCTATCAAATCAAGTATGACTATTTTTTCACCTTAATTGAATAGAAAATATACTAGATTCAATGTTCAATTGGATATAAAATATACTAGATTCGTGCTGAATTTATGAAGAATTATATTAAGTAGGAAAAAAGTCATGCTAAATTTAAAAGATAATTTTAATAAAAAATATATATATAATTTTAATTTAAAGTACTGAATTTAACAGGAATTATACTTATTTTTATTTTTTATTTTTATCTAAAAAATACTAGGAGTAATTAAATAACGATATTTGTATAAGAGAATTGAAGCAAATAAAATTTTATCCATAGAAAATAGAAACAAAATTTTTTAAATATATGACCTACATACAAAATTAAAGTTCTAATTAAAGAATTTTCTCCAACTTATCAAAATTGAAACGGCATTCCATTTTAATATTTTATCAAAACAATGCATCCATCCTCTACTGTACACTGACAGTTTATTTTCATTATTATAACTCTTACCTTTTCAATTAAATCGACCAGTCATAATAATTATGAGATTAGTTGTACATTGATCATGATATCACAATAGGATACCTAAATTATCATATATATATATATATATATATTTATGATTCGAACCCTAACTACGATATATTTATAAAAAAATTTTCTCCAAATGAGAGGCGTATCCAAAAGATGCTAAATTTCTGGACTAACCATCGCGTGCATTTTCCGATGATTTACCCTGATGATCGATGAAAAATTTTCGTAGGACCGAACTAATCACTCGAGAGATAGTCGCTAATTGGGATTATTTTTTTTATGAAATTAATGGTAACAATTTCAAAATTGTAACTGTTATTATGATATAACAGCTATTTCATAACTATACACCTAATTTAAATGGAAAATGAGATAATAATAATGGAAATAATATTAAAGGACAGTCATATACGACATGAGACGTCCTTTCCATAAAAACAAATGGATATAGGATACGACTCCATAAAAAAGATGTCGTTTTCATTTTTGTCCTAAATAAAATATCTACATGTGTAATATAGTACAGTTTGTTCAAGAGTTGACGTTGACAAGGGTGCAAGTTGAGACCTCCACATTCCAAAGTTAGATAAACAAACCTATTTAATTAATTAATAGACTTTCTCTTTTAAAGATGCTCGAGCTACTGCAGGATTAGAGCTAGTCATAGGGTTCAACTATGCACCCATTCTTGAGAAAAGTCTACCCTTAGGAAGATTGGACGATCAGCTAAACAGAGTTGACTTGTATAAAGACAATTTAATTTAGATATACTAATCGATGATCAGACAATTGGATACAAGAAATACTGCACTTATTAAGTTATAATAACTATCTACAAATACATACTGGTTGACTTTGAGTTCGTTTCATCAATCATACCTGCGCCTTCGCAAATGGCGTAAAATGAAAGAATCCGCGTACAGAGGGTAATTCTTCCGAATGAAACCTTTTATGCACTTCCAATATGAGAAATCTTCTAACTCCCCGTCCGTTCGAGCAATGAACAAACAGCGGGAGTTTTCAAATTGTGGATGATACCCTATCTGTATAAAAGGAAGAAGAGTAGAATCATGAAATGGTGACTTACTTGATACCAAAGGTAATTACATTGATAAATGCAACTAAGATTTATGCTCCATTTCAGCCACAAACAATTTCATTAATCATGTTATATGTTAGGCTGCGTTATGAACAATGACTCAGTCCATGTCATGAACATGATCCCTACAATGTTGTGGACATTACTATTTCACCTTATGATTTACAGGCAGGCAACTGCCTTCCTTTGCCTCAAAAAATTGCATTTTTGGTGAAGCTATCAACGAAAAGATCATACACAATATTACCTTAACTTTGATAACTTCCTAAATCTTGGGTTTCCTCTTGTAGTCACTAATAATAACAACTCTTTTATAATATACTATGTTTGCTCGTAGTATGAATCTTTTGTTTTACATTTCGTCTCCAAAAAATACATAATATAAAACATGTTTCACTGAGACTCTAGTGTACTCATCTGGTAATTCCAATAACTAGGTAGAAGGTATCAATCATGGTATCTCATCTGCGCATTGGATTGGTTTAGTGAGTTTAATGGTTGCCTGCGAACCAATCATGATGCTGGAGGGAAGTTAGGATCTAGATGTTGGTAGAAAATTAGATTTTATAGGTCAGGACAACAAATGACAGGAGACTGATATATAACTCTAGTGGTGACTGGATACCTAGATTCAAGTGGTCTGAGACAAATCTAGGCTTGGGCATTGTCAGTATTGAGTAAAGTTGGAGGAAAATGGACAATTTTTTATTTTGTAATTTGATTTGTTTGGTTTTGTTTGATATCTTCTAGTTTCACACAGCATGCTCATTTACACTCTAGTCTATCTAACAACATTCATAATCCTTCAATCAATCATCAAGGCATTAGCAGTATGCAAGCAAACATTCAATCTAGACAATTTAAAATATTCAGTATCCATATGGAATAGAATGGTCCTCACAACTTTAATATGATAAGCTAGATAAATTACAGCATACACATTTAGACTATATGCACACATTAACCACAAAACCAAGAGTTAAATTACTTGAATAAGGATTAAAAAATGATGGGAATCATGAGTACATACCGTGATGTAATCAATTCCACAACCTATCTTCTTTTGAGATTGTGGATGATATGGAAGCAATCTTTCTAATATTGTCTTTTCATGCTCAGGGCTCAGTTTGTCTCCACTTTTATACCTGTAAAATGTAATGAAAAAGTTCTAATATAAGCAGACAATGACATACTAGACAGTGTGCTCAAGAAAACTAATAAGCATTCTAATAAGATTACCATTGGGATAGAACAGAAAATAAATAGTAACGGGAGTCTGAATTATGTATGTTTCTAGTGGTACATACTGTTACATATGTGGTTTTATTCTCTGTTACATTTTTCATATTGGATGAGCTACAACATCGAATTGAGACAATGTGCACAGAAAATTCTTGAAATTTCAAGACAGTCCATCATTTAGCACTGAAATTTGACAAGACTAGGATGGTGCCTAGAAACTAATGCAACCCTTCAAAGTGAACATTCTAACATCAATTTATGTTTCGTCCCGCATAAAGATTGACCTCAGCATGTCTTAGATAGAGAATAAAAATTCATATGATAAAGGCGCAAGCACATTAATGTCCAAAATCAATTCCACTATTCTTGTATTTAAAACAAATCATCATCAACAGTCGTGTTAGTACCAAATATGTATCTTATCCCTCCATTCAGCTCTATGTAAGGCTAATTCAAGTTCATAGGATTTTGACACATTTCACTGTGATCGTCAAGAACCAACGCAACCCTCAACTATTACTTGGGAAAGGCATTGGCTGTAATCTTGCATAAGTTTTTTTAAAAAAAAAAAATAGCCCGGTGCACGAAGCTCCCGCCATGCGGGGTACCGGGGAAGGATCCATTGTACGCAGCCTTACCCTGCTTTTTGCAAGAGGCTATTCCAGGATTCAAACCCGTAACCTTTTGGTCACATGGCAACAACTTTACCGTTACGCCAAGACTCTAATGGAGAAATAATATATATTAGCAGTCATCATGCATCTTAAATAAAATTCTCAGCATCTTTTTTTTTATATTAGATGGGCCTTAGGCTATCATCTAACCTTATGGATATTTAAACATCTATAGGATCTCCAGCTTCCTGTTTCCTTAAAATTAATAATAATAGTAATAATGATAGTTCATCTTGTGTTTCTAGGATAACAATCATAGGGGGTACGAAGAGGACAACCATGTATCACCATTTTTATATGGTTCTCAAAGTGTGTTTCTAGTGGAGTTGAACAATTTTGCAAAGAGTCATATAATAGTTAGCTGATGACATGAACACCTAAACCGCTAAAGCATCACCTAATTCACCATAAGCAACTCATAATTTCCAAGTAACGGAATCCAAATGGATGACAAGATAAATCTGATACAATTCAAGTTTGATCACGAATAATGAAAAACACAAGCACTTCACTCATGATCAAATTCACCTCACTCATGAACAAATTCAAATTGAAGATAAATTCTGGTTTAAATATATAGGGATAGAGCTTCATTCCATCATTGTTCACTAATTTACTAATTTTAAGTAGTGAACAATTCTCTGTCCCAATCATCTATTGATAAATGTCCAATTTTCTCATGTAATGCTCAATATCACATAATGATTTTTTGAATTGATTCCTTAGAGTGACTGCAATGCTGGGTTTGCAAAAACCAAGAAGTTGGGTTTTATAAACCCAATAGCATTGCAATTGACGTGGGTTTTGTAAACCCAAGAACCCGACATCTAAAATTGGATGTTAGGTTTAGAATAGTTTTAAAAGAAAAAGAATGAGTGCCAAGAGAAGGGTACTACGTACGCACCCTCTCTCCGGGCGCGTGTGCAGCATGTGCGCGTGGGGCATGGGGCATGGGCCCCACGCGTAGTGGTTGTCGGCCACTTACTTTTTTTTAAAATAAAATGACAGCCCGGTGCACGAACCTCCCGCTATGAGGGGTCCTGGGGAAGGATTCATTGTACATAGTCTTACCCTGCTTTTTGCAAGAGGTTATTTCCAAGATTCGAACTCGTGACCTTTTGGTCACAAAGCAACAACTTTACTATTGCGCCAAGACTCCCCTTTTTTTTTTAAATAAAAAATTAAAAATTTAATCAAACGGTCATTTTTAGCAACGGCTATTTCAGATTATGTTACAGAACGGCTAGAAGGCTAGAAACGACTATTTCATATTATTTTAATTTTTTTTAACAACAATTTTTTTGGCTTATAAATAGAGGAATATTTTTTATTTCAACTCACTATCTAAAACTTTCTCCACAATTTCTCTAACACAATATTTCTATCTCCTTATTCTAAATGGTTGAAAAATTCAGTGGCTCATTCAACAATTTATTTGGCTCTCCAAATACATACGGAAATTCAAACTCTCGAAATTCTCAATCACGTTCTCTTCCCAATCCTCACTTATCTCAATTTGCTTATGCAACTCAATTTTCACAAAATACTTCCACTGGTTCGAATTTTGTTCCTCACGCTCCGTTTTTCATATTTCCATCTGATTATGCTTCAATGTCACCCGTTTATGATGTCACCTCCTTCTCAAGTATTTACTACATCACCATCGAGCATGCCGTCGAACGAATATCAACAGGCAAGTTTGGGAGGATCTGGATCCAATATAGAGCTCCTAACACCAATTTCAATGCTACGCTCTCAATTTCCACCACATTTGATGACACCTGGGATAAAAAATATTAACCTCGAGGATGATGAGGAGGATGACAAAGAAATGAATGCCCCTCGTAATAGAGCTAAGGTGATGTGGTCAACCGAGGAGAAGTGTTTTGCAAAAGCTTGGGGAACTATTGCCAACGACCCAAAAGTTGGTAATGCACAAAAGAATAAGCATTTTTGGCAACGTACACCACATACTATAATGACAATCGGCCTTTGAGTACGGCAGCAAGAGAACGTACATTGATAAAGTCACATTACTATCGGGTTATGCTTGATGTTGGTAAGTTTTTAGGATGGTACGATAATTTCTTTAACAATCAGGCTAGTGGTGAAAGTGACGTTGATGTTTTAGCCGTTGCACATGATATGTGGAGAAAGGTACACAAGAATAAGGCTTTCAAGTACAAACATGTATGGAAGATTATAAGAAGGCGATGACTTCCAAATCAAGGGCACATACTTCTTCAACCAATCCGGATGCTGATGGTGACCCCAAAATTCACTCACGTCCAATAGGGCAATAGAAGGCGAAAAGAAAGAATAAAGCCAAAGTTACAGAAGATGAAGACTTCAACATGAAATGGGAACAAATGCAACAATATCAAAAGGAAAAATTGGCGCTTAAGGAACTCGAGCTAAAGCAAAAGGACTATGATATGGTTAAGAAAGATATGAGTGAAATGACGGAGGCACAACTTCACTAGCATATGAAAATAGTTGAAGAAATTACAAAGAGACATGACCTACAGTAGATTTGTCCTTTGTGGATGTTTATGTTTTTTTAATTTATGTTGGTATTTGTCATTTGTTGACGTTTATATTTTTTTTAATTTATGTTGTCCTTTATGTTTTGTTGATTTGTAAGTTTCTTTTTTTTTAATTTATGTTGGTCTTTGTGAGTTTTTTAAATAAAAAGTGTTTTTATGTTGTATTACCGATACAAACTAGCCGTTATAAAATAGTCATTATAAAATAGTCGTTATAAAAATAGCCGTTGTAAAATAGCAGTTATAAAGTAGTCGTTGTAAAATTACCATTATAAATTAGCCGTTGTAAAATAACCATTATAAACTAGTAGTTGTAAAATAGTCATTATAAAATAATCGTTATAAAATAGCCATTATAAAATAGTCGTTACAAACTAGCCGTTACAAATTAGTCTATATATATATCAATGTGGAAGTTATGATTCTCCATTCCATTATATTTCTGATTTGAACCACTTAAAACTTCAATTATATTTGAAATGTCTGAATATCTCCATCGCTCTAGAGAAAATAACATTCGTGAATTTTGGAGAAATGGGATGTGGGAAGATGCAGAAGATGATGTTGATTGAATGATGATTACGCTAGTTGAGCGGGAAGAGCAGAGACGTCAAGAAAGTCGAAGTTCTTCAAGAGCTACAAATCGGAGATATGTGCACCGGGATCGTGAAGACAGACATGTTCGCCTTGTCCGAGATTACTTCTCGAATGTTCTAACATTTCATGCTGAAGTCTTTCGATGACGATTTCGCATACGAAGAGAGTTATTGGTTCGCATAATCGATGCCCTGACAGATCATTCAAAGTATTTTCAGTGGAGGAGAGACGCAATTGGAAGGAAAGGTTTGTCGCCATTTCAAAAATGCACGGTGACTATTCGTCAATTGGCATATGCAGCCCCCGCCGACTCTCTGAATGAGTATGTACGGATGGGTGAGAGAACTGCCCTTGATTACCTGATCAACTTTTGTCGATGTATGATCGATGTGTTTGGGGAATGATACTTACGAAGACCCAATGCTGCTGACACTCAACACTTGCTTCAAATGCATGAGCAGAGACATGACTTTCTTGGAATGTTGGGCAGCCTTGATTGCATGCATTGGGAGTGGAGGAATTGCCCTATCGCTTGGAAAGACCAGTTTACTAGAAGCGATTACGACAACCCAACAATAATTCTTGAAGCGGTCATGTCAATAGACTTGTGGATATGATATGCTTTATTTTTGGTGTCGCAGGGTCGCGTAATGATATAAATGTTCTTAACGAATCACTGTTATTCAACGTCGTCCTATAGGGAAATGCTCCGGATGTTAATTTCACAGTAAACGACACATCATATACAAAAGGATACTATCTGACATATGGTATATACCCGGAATAGGCTACGTTCATGAAGAGCTTTCTGTGTCCCGAGGATCCAAAGAGGAAAAAATTCAAGGAGAGACAAGAGGCTGCCAGAAAGGATGTGGAGCGAGAATTTGGAATGCATCAAGCTCGTTAGGCAATAGTTAGAGGTCCTACGCGATCTTGGTACAAAAATGACTTAAGGGATATCATGTATACGTGCATTATTTTACACAACATGATTACTAAGGATGAAAGAAATGTATCAGTCAATTGGTTAGATGAAGACTCTCCTCGAATAATCATGGGCTCTACCCAAGAATTCTGAGAGTAACTCCATGATTATAGTGAGCTACGTGATAGAGAAGTGCATCACCCGCTTCGAGCCGACTTGGTTGAACACGTCTGGACACGTTATGAATGTGATTAGTGCGGAATAAGTTAATTATTAATTAATTCCGTTTTAATTATGTTATGTTTTATTTTTATGATCTCATTGTATGCTTTATTTTCTAATGTTGCAAATTAATAAATTTTCAATAATATTTTCATGAAATTATTTTTTCCGTAAACAAATTTACATATGAAGTGAAAATTAAAATTAGAGTTAATAATTATATATTAATTATTAAATTAATAATTTATTAAAAAATTATTAAATAAAACTAATATATATATTATTAATAAATTAATTAATATGTATATTATAAATATATATTTATGATAGTATATAAATGAGTATTATAAATAAAGATAGTAAATAGAAAATGTAGATAATGATGAGTGAATTAGTAGGACCCAATATAAAGTTGCTTTTTGGGTTTATGATTGTGGGGAGAGGTTTATAAAAGTTGTGGGTCTTTTACTTTTGATGTGATAGTGATGTAGTAGGTCCCATAATGAAGTTGGGTTTATAGGTTTAGGGTTACGGTTACCCTTATATTAGCATCCTCAATTGTCAACTTAGTAGGGCAGAACTTTGCAGTGGGAACGACAACACCATCTCTAATAGTTTTTGATGCTAGTGGCTTAACCCAACTTTTCACACATTCTTATCAAACTTGGAACGCATACCAAGGAAGTGGACTATTTAAAGGTATTGACTTGCGTAAATCTAAACGACAGGAATGCATATCAATATAATTATATGGGTGGTCCCAATATAAATGCACATCAATAATTTATAATATATAGCTACGATGGATTTATATTCATGATAGGTTAACTCATAATCAACAAAACTAATATCTAAGCTTTTATCCCACTATGTGGAGTCGGCTATATGGACTTTTTTATGTCATTGGGCTTGATCAACTACTATGCCCTCATGTATATTTAAATGAATTTTATCTTATTTTATTATTGTTAATCAAGTTATTTTATCTCCCTCTTTTTGTGTGTATTTGTTATGGTCTCACATTGCCTAATTAGGATATTTATTGGTCTCCTAAGTACATATCTATACCGTCTTATAATCTAAATATTTATGGCCCTCCATTGAATATATTAATGAGTACTAGACCAATCTTGATCCTTGACCATTTAACTACCATGAGCCTCATAATTTGGCACGTGTTTACACTATTATTGTCCCAATCAGCACAATCTCCACTAAAACAGTTCTTCCCTTGCTGCAACAAAGTCTAGTCCAGGAATACTTGCTTTTTTATAAACAGTAATAAGATTTTTTTTTTGTTTTGTCAAATCATATTTCTTTCATCTGGATTTTCAGTAATCATCTATAATAAATGTTTTCAGATGTTAGGAAACTAATACACTTCTCCAAATGTTTAATCCTCACTGTTAGTCATTAGTTTTAAGTGCCCAAGCTCAACCAAAATCATTATTTTGTCACAGGTCTCACTCTTGCGGCACACAACTTAGCTCTACAAAGTCACTGAGTAAGTCTAACTCGCTAGAGACTTACACAAGAGACGCTAAAAGAGAGCTTGAGAAAAGAGAACTTAATATTATTGAGAATGTTCCGGAGAATGGTCTACAAATAAAGGGGAGGGAAGTATTTACAGGCATCCTTCTCCCAAATAGACGGTTAAGATCAATTTAATCCAATGGTGTATATTATGGGCCTAAAAGGTTCTTACAATAGCTAGATGATGAGAAGATTCTAGAGAGCTATCTAGAATGATTTCACTTAGAAGAAAGACCGTCGGCCAAGAAAATAGACCAAAGAGTAGATCAAGAACCTCTCTTAGGCTTGAAAGTAAGTTGCTTGTGACACTTTTCTCTTAATTAGGCAATTCATCAAATAACAAATAGACTCTAATTACATGCTGTTCTAATTGCAAATAGCATTAGCAATTGAATGAAATATAAACTGCAGTCAGCCCGAGAAATCTATTTCTATGAGATTAAAACATAAAACTAGCATTTAACTAACAAAAACATGTCCAAACTCAAATTCGAACAAGGAGAAGATTTGTTTCAAATAGAGAAGATTCACCTACTTTCCAGAGTGCAGGATCATCCTGACGAAGCTAACGAGGGGAACGGTGTCCTCCAAAATCACGTCCTCCCAATCCAACCACTCCTCGTCCTTCTGCTGCTGGTTTCTTCCCGGCCGCCTCCGGTCAGCGGAGGAGAAAGGCTCCTCCTTTTGGTCTTCCTTCGAGGGGGAAAAGCCAAGGGGCCTCCTTAGAAGGCCAGGATCGTCTGCGGAAGCACTGCTCTGCAGCCTGCCTCCCTCTGCGGCGTACCGGAAGGCCAAGCAGGCGGAGCCAAGCGGAGCAGGAAGCGAAGGGAAGCGGAAAAGCAATGAGTGGGATGGGTTGCAGCGGCCATAGACGAGATGACAAGGCGGGGATGAAGCGGAAAGGGAGGCCATGGATGCGATTTACTCCTTCGTCTTTGCTAATTTACGTCATAGTTCGACGACGGCGGAGACGAGTTGGGTGAGCAGCTGTGAATCCTCCACTTCGCTTCTCCCGTTCTTCTTCAGACGGATGGATAAATCATTTATTTCCAGAAGGAAAAACAACAAACACTGTACTCTGTTTGACGTGGCGGCTTTTTATCCAAATCTACGAATCATAAATGGCCAAGTGGACCAACTCACTCTACGTGTCTCTCTGCTTGAACAGCCGATCTCAATCTTCCGTAGACCAAATTAACTATTAATAAAAAAAAACTTAGCTTGAAATATCGTATGCAGGGAATATATCCATTTGTCCTCCATTGACTTTTATTATATATATATATATATATATATATATATATATATATGTTAGACTAACAAGAACTACTAATCCGACTAATTATAGAATAAATGGTCATCAAATAAATTTAAAAAAATCCTAAGTGAATTTTGGGAGGCTTTTCCGTACTTGAGCATAGATCAATCAACCATATTTATTGTAATCAAAAGTGATTATAGAGAAATAAATTATAGGATAGTTTATTGCAAATGGTCAAATTAACTAGGGATAAAAGAGATTTTTTTTTCCCAAGAATATGTATATATTTTGTCATCCTTTAATCAATTTGGCATCCTAAATAAAATATTAAAGTATTATCGAATCTGGAGCGAACAGTTCGATCTTATAGAAATTTTTCATTAGTCGTTAGTGTAAATTGAAAAATATTCATGAGAGACGATGTAGAAAGTTAGTATCTTTTGATTATATATTTTATTTAGAAAAAAAAATATAAATATATTATTGATCCCGTCTGGAAGCTGAGTCGGATGAAGGCGGGCCTTGTTGTGCTAAAAGTTGACGGAGAGTCGTTGAGATGCTGAATCAGCGAGGTACCCCCTTGACAGGTTCGCACTAGTGGTTCTACAGAGAGAAATGATCAGGATGATGACGCTATTGATTTGCACACACTCAGACGAGTCCACCAGTCGTTAGAGACCAGAAACCAGGGAAAAAGTCTCCGGGTCAGACCCTCCGACGCTCAAGTCAGGTATTTTTTCCCAGAAATCACAGAGAAAGCACGAGAAATAAAAGACTGGTAAGAAAATGACGAGTGAGCGTACCTGCGTAAGGGACAAAGCATCCCTTTTTATACTGCAACTGAGGCTTCTGGAACCTGGCGAATGTCAGGGAATGTCGGATGTCAGGCTCTGTCTGGCGGTGGTCGACACGTGGCTTTTTCTTATAGGCTGGCGGAGGAACCAAGAGGAGTATGAGCCTCCCACCGTTAGAATATTCCCTGACATGTGATGATTGTTCTCTGACAGGTGGTTACGATTCCTTGCAGACCTATTTGTCATGTAGTGTCTGACCTCCTGACCCACCTTCGTCTGCGTCATTCGAAGTATGTACATCCCGATGACCTGCTGATTCCCGACCCGCATCTGCTTATTGCTATCCAAGGCATGTATGTTCCGACCTTCACGTTGGGTCTAATTCTTGACCTGCATCGGTTTATTGCTATCCAAGGCATGTATGTTCCGACCTGCACGCTGGATCTAATTCCCGACTCACATCTGCTTATTGCTATCCAGAGCATGTACGTTCCGACCTGCACGCTGGATCGGTTCCCTGACCTGCATCTGTCCGCTGTTATCCATGGTATGAACGTCCCGACCTGCACGCTGGGTCGGTTCCCTGACCTGCATCTGTCCGCTGTTATCCATGGTATGAACGTCCCGACCTGCACGCCGGATCGGTTCCCTGACCTGCATCTATCCGATGTTATCCATGGTATGAACGTCCCGACCTGCACGCTGGGTCGGTTCCCTGACCTGCATCTGTCGGCTGTTATCCATGGTATGAACATCCCGACCTGCACGCTGGGTCGGTTCCCCGGCCTGCATCTACCTGCTGTTATCCATGGTATGAACGTCCCGACCTGCACGCTGGGTCGGTTCCCCGACCTATATCGCTTCATCGGAAGTCTTATTCGGTATACCCATCCAATCAATAAGTTGACCCCCTAGTCGCACCCAATCCCTGGTTATACCTGACCCATGGGTCCAATCCTCAATTGAATTTGGCCCTATGGGTCGGGTCCATTTTCGATTCCCTTTGAGATCAGATCCGGCCCAACTCGTAAATACTGTCCTTTGACCAGTCCATCAACTGAAGCTTTGACTTTAGTCACGTGGGCCGGAATCTTGACCTCCTTGTAATTCTAATTCCTGACCTCCACGATGGCGTTGCCACGGCGGCTAGACTTTTGACCTCCAGGCTGGTGTAACTTTTGACTAGCCACGGGGGCTAGACTTCTGACCTCCATGCTGGCGTGACTTTTGACCCTTCTGTGGCTTTGACTCCGTGCCATATCATCTCACAGACCCCACATTCATGCATCGTATCACAAGCCTCCCCCTCAAGTCTAGTCGAAGGAAGCTCTAGTCCGACTGACTAGACCCCAGTGTTTTGAATACCAGATCTGGTTCTTGATTCCTTTGTCGACCTATTTGGCGTTCAGCAGACCTGTGCGACAGCCGGGCGCCCCTCATGCTCACACTGACTCTTCGACTTCCGAGTCTGGTCCGTCTTTACTGCTACACTGGTTTCCAAGCGTCTTCTCCGGTTCCGAGAGAGTCCTTTCACCTTCCTCTTCTGTATAAAAGATTTGGGGCACTTCACCCTTCCTATCCACATTTTCTCTTTATACCTGCTCCTTAACTTGTTCATGGAATCCCCCGAGTTGTCTACTCTGCGTCGCCGGCTGACTTTTACCGAGAAGGCTTTACATGATATGACCTTGAGCCGGGATCTACATACCTCTCTTTGCAGGGAACTGGAAGAGCTATGGCAAGCGTCCAAATGCAGGACCCGGGCCGAAATAGCCCTGAAGATGAAAGCGCAAGCAGACTTTCACGCTCAACTCCATCATATCCTCTATCTGAAGCTGAAGCACGAGGATGAGGTGACGTCTTTGAAGGAGGAGAATCGACTACAAAACGCTACCATTGATCAACTACGGGCCACCCTTGATCGTGTCCAAATAGAGCTGGCTCAAGCGAGAACTCGCTTAGAGGAAGGACCTCCAGTGCCCAGGTCCGATAGCAATTGATAGCGCTATTAAATGTTCCTTTTTATGAATCATGCTTTATGAAATGAAGCCTATTTTCTGCTCCATGACTGTATTCCTTCATTCTAGTGTCTGTGTTTGTATTGCTATAAAACATCTGCATTCTTTTAACCTTTCTAGAAAACATAACAAAAGCACTTTGCGTACCTCGCTTTCTTCTTACCCCTTGCCCACATAGTAGTAAGCAGCAATACCTGTAAGGCGTGTTGTATTTCGCTTCATATGTATGTAAAAGATACTGACCGAGAAAGTGGTTGAGCCAACCGGGAAGGTTGTTGGGCGTGAGAGCAATGCTCACTTATAACTCGCACTGAGGCGAAAGTCTGGAAAAGCCGACCGAGCAGCTCGGTCGTTGGGCGTGAGAGCAGAGCTCACTTATAACTCGCACTGAGGCGAGAGTCTGGAACAGCCGACCGAGCAGCTCGGTCGTTGGGCGTGAGAGCAGAGCTCACTTATAACTCGCACTGGGGCGAGAGTCTGGAAGCGTGAGAGCATGCTCACTTATAACTCGCACTGGGCGAGAGTCTGAACAGCCGATCGAGCGGCTCGGTCGTTGGGCGTGAGAGCAGAGCTCACTTATAACTCGTGCCGGGGCGAGAGTCTGAGGAGCTCGGTTGTTGGGCGTGAGAGCAGAGCTCACTTATAACTAGATCGGAAGAGAGTCGCGTTGACCGAGCAGCTCGGTCATTGGGCGTGAGAGCAGAGCTCACTTATAACTCGACCGGGCGGCAGACAGCCGACCGAGCGGCTCGGTCGTTGGGCGTGAGAGCGAGCTCACTTATAACTCGTGGGGGGTGAGAGTCTGGAAGCCGTTGGGCGTGAGAGCATAGGTCACTTATAACTCGCACTGGCTGGGACAGCTGACCGAGCAACTCGGTCGTTGGGCGTGAGCAGAGCTCACTTATAACTCGACCGAGTGGCAGAACAGCCGACCGAGCGGCTCGGTCGTTGGGCGTGAGTAGAGCTCACTTATAACTCGCACTAGGGCGAGAGTCCGGGACCGAGAGCTCGTTGGGCGTGAGAGCAGAGCTCACTTATAACTTCGACCTGAGAGGTGCACTGACCTGGAAAGCTCGTTGGGCATGAGAGCAGAGCTCACTTATAACTCGCACTGGGGCGAGAGTCTGGAACAGCCGACCGAGCATCTCGGTCGTTGGGCGTGAGAGCAGAGCTCACTTATAACTCGCACTGGGGCGAGAGTTTGGAACAACCGACCGAGCAGCTCGATCGTTGGGCGTGAGAGCAGAGCTCACTTATAACTCGCACTGGGGCGAGAGTCTGGAACATCCAACCGAGGGGGTCGACCTCCCGCTCAGTATACACGTCACCGGCCTGGGGGTCGAACCACCGACCGGGAACTACACGAAGAGCTTCGACTTCGTCTGTCAAGAAATATATTATTAGTGGTGCTGTGAAGATAATCATATTAACGCTTTACTTAGCCTTGACCTTGCTGTCTTTGAATTTCTTTCCTGCTACTTTTCTTCCACGGTTCCCTAGAAAGGCGTGTGGTAAGCGTTTCCATACGCTTGCTTTATATCATGATTTCCTTATCACGTCCATCATTAATACGGCTCCTAGGAGGTCGACACCTGTCCTCTGCCTTTATTGCTTATGCAGAATGACGCCGCCCACGCTACTCCTTTTTGTACACGCTTTCCCATAAGGGTATGGTCTTCGACGATCGGACGGTTTTAAGCGCTTCACCCAAAAAAATACTCTTCTTTTCGATATTCCCTAGGAGAACTCCCTTTATAAACCCTAAAGGTCATCCGCAGTCATTGCCTTGCGTGTTTTGACTGCTTGCTTCCTGTTGTTTGCTTCGACTTCTCTGGCGTCCGCACCTTTCCTCTTCTAAGCTCCTCCGTCTAGCGCTCTTCTCCTCCACGACTAATCTCTTCCTCAACCCTCTTTACCCTGATAATGGTTGATGGTAAGACCACTCTTTGGTATTCCTGCCTCATTTCAGATATAGATGACCATGACCTATCCGTGATTCGCTCGGACCTGCACCTTAGTGACGCTTATGAACTCCGAGTTCCCACACCGCAAGAGCATCCTGCTAACCCTCTGGAAGGTTTCGTGACCATTTTTAGAGACCAGATTTTAGGAGGTCTTCGTTTCCCCATCCATCAATTCATTTCTTCCCTGAGTGAATACTTTGGCATTTGCATCTCTCAGTTTGCTCCTAACTTCTTTAGGGCAGTTTGTGGCACCGTGATTCTTTGTCGCGTATACCAACTTCCCTTGACTGTTCATCTTTTTCACCACTTCTATTCCTTTAAACGCTCGGAGCCCGGAGTGTTCATGGTACAAGTCAGGCCCGACTACAAGTTCTTTTCGGACATGCCTTCCTCGAAAAAAGGGTGGAAATCCCGTTTTTTCTTTGTCAGACTGCCCAAGCCGCTGGTCGAGCCCATACAATGTTGCCCCGACCTCCCGGCCGACCTCCCTGTACATCAACACCAGCCTTCTTGTGTCCCTGCCTCCGAAGCACTTCAAGACGTACTTGTTAACTTTTCTGTGTTGTTGTTGGAAGGCTTTCTATATTTGTTTGGGCTCAGCCCTGTTCAGAAGGACATCGGGGCTCCGTTTGGTAAGACCCCGTTTTTCTTTCATCTATTATTTGCTAACTGAGGTATCTTTCTTCCTTATCGCAGAGGCTGCCATGTACCGAGACTATTCCTCTGATGTTAAGCGCCGGTCTGCCTCTTATTTGAAAAATCTTGGTGAGGAGCTTAGACAAGGTGTAGCAACTTCCTCCCGGTCTGGTCCTTCTGCTTCCCAATCCGCTCCTTCTACTCCACCACCTATTCCGCCTACGACGACCCAGGAAGGAACTTCCTCAGCGCTTCCCCTGGCTGTGGTTCCCACGGAAGGCCCAGTTGCTGTAGAACAGGCTGATCTGTCCACGACGGGGCAGATTGAGGAAGCCTCTGAAGAACAAGTCGGGGAGGCTGTTGGAGAGCAGGTCGAGGAGAGGCAAGTGGCATTCCCCCGATCGGCTCAACTCCTGAAACTCCAACGCAAGAGAAAAAGAGTGACTCCAGCTATTCAAGCGTCACCCCCACCTATCCCTTCCAGTCGTCGCTCTTCTGCTGCCCCTCGCTCTTTGTAAATCCCAGCTTCTTCTCTTGCCCGGGAGAGCACTATGGGGCCTAAGGTTCCTGTCGTGTCGCCCCGCATATCAGTCCTGGCTCCCGGTCGAGATATAACTCCTGAGCAGGCTTCTTTGCAAGCGCCAGCTTCTTCTCCCGGTCAGCCACCTTTACCTTTAGTGGACCAGCCCGGGAGCTCTGCCACTCCATCTGCCTCCCTTCCCTTAGATGTTCCCGTGTCTACCTCTAGATCCCGGAGGAAAACTTGTAAGAAATATTCCTTTATTGATTTTTGGCGCGTGCATTCCTCCACAGGCTCGGGGGTCGCCACAGAAACTACTGATGGGGCTCCTCCCCTTATTGCTCTGATCGAGTTAGAGGGAGACCTAGCGGCCTCCTGGCACTCCGACAATCGCAAGTTTTGGAAGAACGCTCCGCTGGGGGGGCTAGACCAAGCGGCTTGTCAGATGGTTGCTGTAAGTCTTTCTTCTACCCCCACGCTTCTTTGCTACAATCTTTTATAACCTTTCTTCTTACACCTGACACAGGCTTGCTCCTCCAACTTAAGTGCCCTTCAGCACGCCTGTAGCTTGCAGAGGGAAAATGAAGTGTTTAAGGCTCGTCTGGAGGAAATAGAGCTGCCCCTAACTCCCCGCGATCCACTCAACCCAACTCCCGGAGATCTGGCGCACTATCTTCGCTTAATTGGAGAGTCTGCCGAATCGGCCCGCGATATTTCTCACGCAGCTTTTGACAAGATAAGGGCCTTGGAAGCAGCTTTGCAGACAAGTGAGTCGGAATTGGCCTCCGAGGCAGAAAAGCGCCAAGAGCTAGCGGCTGAGCTAGAGAAGAAGGATGCTCAATTGGCTATAGCTTGCAAGAAACCCGGGAGAGTCTTCAAAAGATCCTGGCAGAAGTCCAAGGCCAACTGGCTTCTAGCTCCGACCGGGAGAAAACTCTTCAGAGCCAGTGGGAGGCTGGCCAAGCAACTCTTAGATCTGTACAGGCCGACCTTCTGAAAATTCAAGAGGATGTCTCCCAAAGTCAAGAAGCCCTGACTCAAGCCCGCGCTGACAAGGAGAAAGCAGAGACCAAGCTGGCCGATTATCTGGCAGGCGAAGTGGGTCGGCTGAGGGCCTACAGACAAGCATATGTTACCTCCCCCTTCTTCATGAAGAAAATAGGAGATCTAATGAATTTCATGGTATGCTGCGGTGTGGGCGGAGGAGCTTGTCAAATGCTTGAACAGAATCTGATTCTAGCTGTCCCTTCGGAAGATTTTTTAGATATAGGTTGCATCATAGATGAGATTCCTGATGGGTCCTTCCCCTCTTTTAAGGATGATGACGACTTCTTCCTTCTTCCAGAGCCTCCGGCTGACTCTTCATCTTACCCTGCTGAACATCTAGCTGGCCCTATCGAAGATAATCCTCCTGCCGACGAGAAACCCTAAGCTGGATATATGTATTGTACTCTTGAACACTTTCTTTTGATGTAATAATCAAGTTCTTCTCAACTTATTCACTGATTGCTTTTTTCAACGTGCTTATCTCCCTCGTGATACCATTTGATAGCAGATTTTCGTTTGTTTTTTGGCCTTGTTTGTAATTTGGCTTTATCGCTGATAATCTTACCTATCTCCTTCCAAAAGTGACCTCAAGGCTCTATTTGTAATTTGGCTGCCTATTTTAGGTCTCATTTATCCTGGACCAGGGATCCTTCTAATTTCCCGATCAGCACCCCTTGTCCTCAGCCAATCTTCTACCTTAATCTCGCTCCCGCCCTACGTCCTATCCTCGGTCTAAATAACCGATGATCGAGAAATTAGGAGTCACACCCAGACCGGGGTCCTTCGTGATCCAAGTCTGAATGGGCATAGACTGAGAGATCTAAAAATTATCCTAGTTCGGGCAAGTGTGGGCACTTTAATACCTGTCCATATCTCTTCCCGAGATCCTCCTCGTATATCGTGCTGGTGCTCTTCCGAATATGCCCCTTGGGCGTTACTTCCGAGGCAGATCCCACAGCTCTCGTTGTTCCCGCCCATTATTTGGTGTCGATAAATGATGGTCTGACGAAATTGCCCCTTCACTAGGCGTCTATAAATATCCTTCTCACTTTCGACTTGCACCGCTTGACGTGCTTTTCTTCCTCCTTTTACTTGAATCCCTCCTGCTCCTGCTACTCTCGCCTCGATCCTTCTTCGCTTGATCCTTCCTTTTTTTGTCTCCGCTTCTCATGGCATCCCCCTCTTTTCTTCCTTCTTTGGCATCGATACTTTCAATCCCCCTGTTAGCTCTAGCACCTTCTTTAGAGAACAATTCGTGGCCGGCCTTCGTCTTCCTATCCATCCTTTCTTTACTGACATAGGCCGCTATTGTTGGTGCAATCGACCTAGGTTTTGATCGGTACGATCATAGTTTTGATGTGTGTGTCAAAGAGTTTAAGTTAGGTTCACCCTTGTATCTGATATGTGTATTTGAGTTGTGCAGGTTTGCAGGATACACATGCGACTCAAGTTGATGGCTTTGGGTTCGGTGAAGGATGAAGCATTCGAGGGACCGTGGACAAGGCAGCGAGGACAAGGGCTGAGGGAAGCAATTTCGAGGCATACGCGAAGGATGGCATTGGGGACGAGCCGCAGGCTTGAATGCATCCGAGGGACGAGAGCCAAAGAAAGTATGCTTGAAGGTTCTGTTAAAGCTGCAAAGGAAGCGTCAAAAGAGTCGTAAGGGTGAGGGTACGAGTGCACGAGAGATTGTACTCGGAGTAAAAGCATAAATTTTAGGGGGTACTGTAGCAGTACTGTAGCAGTCGACTGCATGATTTAGCAGTGGACTGCGCAGTCGACTGTGCGCGAACAGAATGGTTCTGTTCGTTCGGTCGGTGTGGATCAGTCGACTGCAAGTTTTAGCAGTCGACTGCACCAGTCGACTGCTAGTTTTAGCAGTCGACTGGTAAATGACAGTTGGTGCTGGAAAGTAGCCGTTGGCTACCTCTAACGGTAACACCAGTCGACTGGTGCCGAGATGAGTTGATATGATGATCAACTCTCTCCTCTTATTTAAGGGAAGGTTTGGGGCTTGAAGGAACTTACTCATGATTATTGAATAACTCCTTGTCATTGCCCAAAAGCTTCAAAGCCTACTCTCTTCCTCCTAAACCTAAGTTCATCATTGTAAAGAGGAAGAGATCCTTTGTGAGAGGTTTACTCCACCGAGAAGGAGAAAGCTCTAGCCGGGGATTGCCGAGGATTGATCCACCGAAGGATCAAGGGCTCGTCCACCTCAAGGACACGCCGTGGAGTAGGAGCAAGCAATCTCCGAACCACGTTACATCGAGCTTGTTAGCGATTTGGTATTCTTTCTTTATTATTTTCATTAGTTAGTTGGATTTTCGTGTGTGCACTAATCTTTTGTAGAGAAGAAAAGAAGTTGGGGGTGACCTTGCTATCCAACCCCCCTTCTAGCCGGCCACCGATCCCTTACAAATGGTATCAGAGTCGTGGTACGAACCAGATACCATGTGGGGTAGCCTTGAACGAAGTTGAGGGTGGGTACGGAGTAGGTCAGGGTGATCGGATACTCGCTGGGGCGAGTAGGTCAGGGTGGTCGGATGCTCGCAGGTAGACCCGGAGTAGGTCAAGGTGACCGAATACTTGCAGGGGCAAGTAGGTTAGGGTGACCGGATGCTCACGGGGAGGCCCGAAGCAGGTCAGGATGACCGAGTACTTGGGGCCTGGAGCAGGTCAGGGTGACCGGATACTTGTGGTGAGGCGAGTAGGTCAGGGTGACTGGATGCTTGCAGGTAGGCCCGAAGTAGGTCAAGGTGACCCGGCGCGGATGCTTACGGGGAGGCCCAGAGTAGGTCAGAGTGACCAGATGCTCGCGGGGAGGCCCGGACCATGAGAGTAATTGTGGTCCTTCGTTTGAGGGGAAGATTGTTGGGGTTCAATCAAAGTCCCACATTGGAAAGATTTGGTAAAGATCATGGGAAATATCCTTCTCGCTTTCGACTTGCACCGCTTGACGTGCTTTTCTTCCTCCTTTTACTTGAATCCCTCCTACTCCTGCTACTCTCACCTCGATCCTTCTTCGCTTGATCCTTCCTTTTTTCGTCTCCGCTTCTCATGGCATCCCCCTCTTTTCTTCCTTCTTTGGCATCGATACTTTCAATCCCCCTATTAGCTCTAGCGCCTTCTTTAGAGAACAATTCGTGGCCGTCCTTCGTCTTCCTATCCATCCCTTCTTTACTGACATAGGCCGCTATTTCCAGATTCCTTTGGGGCAACTGACACCCAATTCCATAAGAATCCTTTGTGGCTTTGTAATTCTGTGTGAAGTGTGCGAATTATCTTGGTCCGCCTGCTTATTCCATTGCTTCTTCACCCTCCGGCGCTAAGAAGAAGGCACATTTCGTTTTCAGCCCCGTCTCCGAACTACTTTTTTCTCATCCTTACCGCCTTCTTACCCGAGCTGGAGGGACCAATTTTTCTTCATTGCCTTTCCCCGCGACGTGGAGTGGCCCTTGCAATGGCAACAGTTACTTCATTCCTCTCCCGAACTGGGAGAATTTCATCTTGACTCTTCTTACGTGGAAGCTTCGTCTCGCCTGGCCAGCTGGCAACTGAATTTAACGTGTTTACTATCTGAGGAGCTGTTGTCCTATTTTCGCCTGAGCAATCTGACCCATGAAACGCCTCGCTCCTTGGGTAAGATTCTCTTTCTGTTCTGTCATCATTTCGCGGGTATTTTATTTTTTCTAGGGAAAGCAATTTCACACTTTATCCGGTGCAGCTGAAGTCTTAACCCATGCTTCGGAGGTTCATCCCCTTCCTCTAAGTGACATGGAGATAATGAGGTGAGGCCGGGTTATCCTGCAGAGAAGAGCATTCCCCCACTCGTCTTCAACTTCAATCGGTGGGGCTTCCTCGGCCAATCCTCCGCCCAGACCTGTTCGGCGAGGGTCTCCTGCTGCCCGACCTGCTTTATTGGCTCGTCCTACTCGCTCTCGGACTATTCGTCCACCTCGACCGGCCACTCGCCCCCGAGCTGCTCGTCCACCTCGCCCGGCCACTCCTGCTCGCCCCCGGGCCCCACGTACGGCCCGGCCTACTCCCCCAACACCACTACCCTCGGTTAGTCCTCCCCGAGCCACTTATATCCCCGGTCGGGGCCTTGGTGAAAGATTGATGGGCCTTGGTGGGGGCACAGGCAATGTTCCCTTCGCCAGGCCTGCCTCTCGAGAGGCTTACCAAGCAACTCGCCGGGCCCGTGCTGCCAATGACCGCCTGAGCCGGAATGTCTCAAGTCCTTCTAGACGCAGGGCTTGGTCGCCCTCCAATGATTCTGACTCTGATGATCAACCGCTATCTCAGAGGCGTCGACGGCGAAACCCTCGCCCGATGTCTGACTCGGGCCCATCATCTATCCCTTCTCCTCCTCCAACTGCAGCTGCCTCTCCTCCATCTCCCCATGCGACTCCTCCTCCAATCCCGAGCCCTGTAACTAATCCCCCTAATTCATCCAATACTCAGGCCGACCCCCCATTGGCTCAACCTTCCACCTCGTAGCACGCTCAGGGAGATGAAGCTGGCCCCTCAGAGCGCCCTTCAGTTACCATTTCTGCTACACCTCATCCGGGTCCGTCTTCAGCTCCTTTTGACCCAACCAATGAGCCCCCAGCTCCTCCAGGCTCAGACGCGGGTCCCTCAGGAACATCCCCGCTCACTTATCATAACTATTGTACTACTTTCCCTTCCGAGGAGCAATTATGGTCTCAAACAGATGTTCCCACCAGCTCCCTCAAGATAAAAGGTCGTCTTGCCACTTTATGGGAAGAAAGCCTGCAGCATATGAATTCCTTGCCTCCCCCGGCCCAGATGGACCAATTTGTCGAGCTGTATATCAAGGTAACCTTTAAAGGTTTCCCAATTGTTGCTTTTCCCGCTCTTATCAGATACTTTCTGTATATTCCAGGCCTGTGCAGAATCTTTGATAGTGAACCATTCCTTCCATGCTACTCATTATCAGAATAAGATGTTGTGAGACCATGTTGCTCAATTGGAATTGCAACTGAATGATCTTGCCCATGCCAGCCATGCTTTGCGAGCGGAAATAAAAGATTTGACCAGAAGGAAGAATAGTCTAGAAGTGTCTCTAGCCCTAACCAACCACGAACTTAGGGATCTCCAGGAAAAGCAAAGTCAGGCTGATAATGTACGCCAACAGAGTATGAATCAGCAGGCTTTAGAACATCAAAGAGCTATAGACCAGGTGGTTCAGAAACTACGTGCGGTCGAGACTCTGGTGCAAGATTAGGACCAAAAGTTAAAATCGCAGGAGGCCCTTTTGAAATCTCAAGAGACCCAACTGACTTCCCAAGCAACAGAATTGGCCATTGCCAGAAGTGAACTGGCTCAGGCTAGGGCCACCACAGAGGGCGTGTCAACAGCTTTGGCGATCTACAGAGAAGGGGAGAACAGTCGCTGCTTGCAAAACCGTGCTATGTATCTGCGTTCTCCAAAATTTTGTGCACAGGTGGGACATTATTTTTCCACATCTGCTATCTACGGGGCGGGCGGGGCTCTGCGACAACTTCACGAGCAAGACTATTTATAAAATCCCTTCCACCTCCTGAATTCTTAGACCATGATCAGATCCTCAAAGAGATACCGGATGAGATATTTGCTCCTTTCGAATGACATTTTTTGGCTTCTTGTACATAATGACTTGAGAATTGCTTGTAAAGTATTTTACTGTTTCTCCGTTTGCCTTCCCAGGCTTGCTTTATTAACATTGCTTAGCTTCGTTATAGAAAGTACTAGGACATATAGTTTATGCTTTCACATCTTTCGCTTTCTCCTATCTGCCTTTCCCCGGTCTGCTAACCCCCATCTGTGACATGTCACAACTCGGCTTATCACTCGGTCTGCACTTCTTGGCCTGTCTCTTCAAACTCAATAAGGTCACAGGTAATTAGCGCTCCAGGGTCGATCCAGCCTCTTGCCTCGTTTATCTTGTAAATAATAGGCTCCGGACGCCAACTTTTTAATGACTTTATAAGGTCCATCCCATTGTGGTGCAAGCTTAGTCACGCCCCCCACTAGCTTGATTTGCTTCCAGACCAGATCTCCTTCTCCAAAGAATCGAGGAACTACTCTTCTGTTGTAATTCTGTCTCATTCTTTGTCGATAAGCCTCTAGCCGAGCCACCGTTTGTTCACGGGTCTCGCTAATAAGATCCAGCTCAGCTAACCGCCGCTCTGTGTTTCCTTCATCATATAGTGTCATTCTGACCGACGACACTCCAATTTCTATGGGTACCACTGCCTCATTGCCATAAACCAGGTGAAATGATGTTAGACCTGTGCTTTCCCGAGGTGTTGTACGATAGGCCCACAGAATGCTTAGCAGCTCTTTCACCCAATTGCCTCCGACATGATCCAGCTTGACCTTCAAACCTTGCACTATCTCTCTGTTGATTACCTCAGTCTGACCATTGCTTTGAGGATAAGCTACTGAAGTGAAGGCTTGCGTTATGTCAAATCCCTTGCACCAGGCCTGGATTTTTTGTCCTTGAAATTGCCTTCCATTGTCAGACACCAGCTTGTGAGGAATACCAAACCTACAAAGGATGTTCTTCCACAAGAATTGAATGACCGCATCTTCTGTGATCCGGGCCAGGGCTTCTGCTTCTACCCACTTAGAAAAATAGTCCACGGCCACCAATAAGAAATGCCTCTGACCTGGTGCCATTGGAAATGATCCCACGATATCCATGCCCTATTGCTCAAAAGGATAGGACACTATAGACGTTCTCAACAGGGCTGTAGGTCGATGTGTCAGGTTTTGATGTTTCTGGCAGGACAAACATGTGTTCACCAACTTGTGAGCATCCCTCCGTAAAGTAGGTCAGAAATACCCGGCCAGGAGCACCTTGTGAGATAATGTCCGACCGCCTACATGATTGCCACAGCATCCCAGATGTATTTCTCGCAAGGTCTGGTCGGCTTCCTCCATACTCAAGCATTTAAGTAAGGGTCGAGAGAAGGACCTCTTGTAGAGCTGGTCCCCAATCATGACATAAGCATGAGCCTGCCTTCTTATCAATCGAGATTCTTCGGGATCTGTAGGTAAGATACCTTACCTGAGATAACTGATCACGGGTGCCCGCCAATCAATAGTTGCTTCTACATTGTTTTGCAAATCTATCTGGGCTATCAGAAAGGTTTGTGCCATTGACCGATCAGCACCCAAGTAGTTAAGGAACTGGCCATCTTTGCTAATTTGTCTGCTCGCTCATTCTCCGACCTGAGTATCTTTGTTACAGTGACCTCTGCAAATTCTGCCTTCATCTTCTCATAAGCTTCCTGATACATTTGCAATTTATCACAATTTATAACAAAGTTGCCAGTAACCTGCTGAGTCACCAACTAGGAATCTGAATAGATGATTACACAAGCTACTCCAACATGCCGGGCTGCTTGTAACCCAGCCAACAAAACCTCATACTCTGCCTCATTGTTAGTGGCTCGGAAATTCAGTCTAACCGCCAACGGAAGTATATCCCCTTGAGGAGATATTACCAAGACCCGGACCCCGCTTCCATGATGATTAGCAGACACATCCACATAGATCTTCCACGTTTCTTCAGGGCTGGTTTGATGTATCTCTGTTAAGAAATCTGCCAAGGCTTGTGCCTTGATAGCAGTGCGCGGCTGGTACTGTATGTTATTTTCTCCCAACTCTGTGGCCCATTTGATAAGCTGACCCACAACTTCTACATTGGTCAGTGCACTTCCCATGGTGCTATCGGTTAAGACTATGATTAGATGCGATAAAAAGTAAGGTCGTAACCGCCAAGCCATAAGGACCAATCCGTAAACCAACTTCTCGAGGGCCGTGTATCGAGCCTCGGCTCCTTTCAATAAGTGACTGAAGAAATACACTGCCCGTTGTACATTATCATGTTCTTTAACGAGCACTGCCCCTACAACCTCAGGGGTGGCTGACAAGTAAACCCATAAGGGTTCTCCTACAACTGGCTTAAAGAGAGAGGGAAAAGTCTCCAGATACTTCTTCAGCTCTTCGAAAGTCTTAGTGCATTCTTCATCCCACTAGAACTTGGAGGCCTTCCTTAGCACCTTAAAAAAATGAGCAGCCCGGTCTGTAGATCTGGAAATGAATCTTGACAGGGCTGTTATTCTGCCGACCAGCTTCTGGGTTTCTTTTAAATTCTGAGAATGCTACATATCCTTGAGCACTTGCACTTGCACTTTTTCAGGATTGACTTCTATTCCTCGCTCAGTCACCAGGTAACCCAAGAATTTTCCTCCTTTAGCCCCGAATAAGCATTTCAAGGGATTGAGTTTCAACCCATACTGTCGGAGAGTCCTGCATGTTTCTTCCACATCTTTGATCAAGTTTTCGGCCAGCGGGGATTTGATGAGTATGTCGTCTACATAAACCTCCACATTTCGCCCGATCTGCTCCCGGAAGATTTTATCCATCATTCGCTGGTATGTGGCTCCGGCGTTCCTGAGGCCAAAGGGCATGACAGTATAACAGAAAGTACCGTCATCCGTAATAAAACTAACCTTCTCTTGATCTTCCCGGGCTAGAGGTATCTGATGATACCCCTGGTAGGCATCCAACATACATATTCTTTCGCATCTGGCTGTGGAATCTACCATTTGATCAATCTGGGGCAAAGGATAGCAGTCTTTGGGGCTGGCCTGGTTGAGGTCCCGGAAGTCTATACATACTCTCCACTTATTATTGGGCTTCTTTACCAAGACTACATTGGAGAGTCAGGATGGGAATTGAACTTTCCAAACATGTCCTACTTTTTTGAGCTGATCTACCTCGGCTCTTATTATTTTATTCTGGTCAGCTGAGAAATTTCTTTTCTTTTGCTTCATGGGCCGGGAGTCAGGTAGTAGATACAACTTGTGCTCAGCCACCTCTGGCTTGACTCCAGGAAGTTCCTCAGTAGACCAGGCAAAGACATCCCGATTGCGGATTAAACACTGAATTAATTCTTCTTTGAGGGGAGAAGGAAGGTCGCTCGCCACCCGGGTCAGACTTTCAGGCCGCTCAGCGTGCAATTGTACTTCTTCCCAAGGGATGGGCTCCTTAGCTATAGGGAGAGGCTCATCTTGAATGACATGAACACCTCCATCCTACATCCTTTGATTTTTCCAAGCTTCAACTCGGACTATGTCAATATAGCACCGCCGAGAAACCTTCTGTTCTCCTTTAACTTGCCCGACCTGCTCACCCACAGGAAACTTGATTTTTTGGTGAAAGGTCGAGACAGCATCCCTAAATTCATGCAGGGCGGGCCTCCCTAGGATAACGTTGTAAGAAGAAGGGGAGTCCACTACTATAAACGTGCTCCTCCTTGTGCGCATCAGTGGCTCGGTGCCCAAAGATATAGCCAGCTTAATCTGACCCATAGGCTTCACTTCATTGCCTGTGAATCCATATAAAGATGTAGCTACTAGCTGAAGTTCAGCAGCATCAATCTGCATTTCTTCAAATGCAGTCTTGAACAAAATGTTGACCGAGCTCCCAGTGTCAACAAAAACTCGAGCCACTCGGCTATTGGCGATAATGACTTTGATGATGAGAGTGTCGTCATGAGGTAACTCCAAGCCCTCCAGGTCTGCTGGCCCAAAGCTGATAATAGGGTCAGCAACTTGCTCCTGACTGCATTCGACGACATGAACCTCCAAGCGCCGAACATGTGACTTGCACGCCCTCCCTGAACACCATCAGTTGGCCCTCCAGAGATCATGCTGATCTCTCTGACAGCTGCATTACCTTTGTTCTTGACCTCCCGTGATCCTTCGGGCTCTTTCCCCCGGCCAGGTTGATGAGTGCTAGGTCCTGCGAGGTCGGGACGAGATTATCCGGCCTGTCCTGCCCCCCTTTGTTCCTCCATCATCTTGATCAATTGAGGAGCTAGCTCGGGTGGAGGCAAGCCCATCTCTGCAGCCCATTTAGAGTCTCGAGCGAACTGAAAACAACGGTTAGTATCATGTGTACGTGATCTGTGATAGATACAATACCGATTACTCCCTGGCCCTGGTCGGGGGATATGTACAACAGCAACTCGAGGGGCATTCCGAATTTCGGGCCCGTGATGAAAGCCAGGTCTGGCTTCCCGGACTCGCGGTAGAGGTTGAGGGGGTGGTTGAGGCGCTCTTCTTTCTTGCTTGTTGGTGGAAGGAAGTGCTCTTTCGGCCTTCCTTCGAGCTGCTTGTGCTTCTTCCACCTTGATGTAGGAAGCAGCTTTTTTCACCATCTCATCAAAATTCCGAGCGAGATTTTTGATGAGATCTCTGAAGAACTCTCCCTCTCCCAATCCATGGGAAAAGGCGCTCATCAGAATCTCTGAAGTGGCAGTGGGGACATCTTGAGCCACTTGATTAAAGCGGTTGATATAACTTCTCAGGGGCTCAGTCGGCCCCTGCTTTAGAGTGAAAAGACAATGATCTGTCTTCTGATATTTCTTACTGCTAGCAAATTGGCGCATAAAAGCCGTTTTGAAGTCCAGAAAACAGGTGATGGACCCTTGAGGTAACCCATCGAACCATTTTAAGGCTGAACCAGAAAAAGTATTCAGGAAAACTCTGCATTTAATAGCATCGCTATATTGGTGCAGCAGGGCTGCGTTTTTGAATTTTCGCAAGTGCTCTTCTGGGTCCTTGCTCCCGTCATATTCTCCAATCGACGGGGCTCTATAACCTTTAGGCAGTCTTCCATTTAGAATCCTAGCCGAGAAAGGTACTTTCTCATCCGGATCTTCGGGGAACACCTCAGGTACGACAAGGGCCTTCCCCTTCTTCGAATCCCACGGCAGTGAACTCTCAGCTATAGAGGCTTGAGGCTGCTCCTTCTTAAGGCTTTGTCCTTGGGGCTCTGGCTGATAATAGCCCACCCCGTGCTCTCGATAAGGATTTTGAGGAAATACCTCAGGCTGCTTTCTTTTAGAACCCCAATCTGACACAGGGAGGGGCTCCTTGGAAGCTTCAGCAGGAGCTTGTCGAGGTCGCGAAACAGTTGCCTGTCTCTCAGAGGCTGCCAACCTTTTGGCCTCCTTGAAGAGCTCGTACTCTCCGGCGGTCATAGTTACGTGAATGCGGCCAGACTCCTCCATCGTCACGTTCCGGAACAGGTTGTTGTGTTCCCATAGACGGCGCCAAATTTGATCCCGTCCGGAAGCTGAGTAGGATGAAGGCGGGCCTTGTTGTGCTAAAAGTTAACGGAGAGTCGTTGAGATGCTGAATCAGCGAGGTACCCCCTTGACAGGTTTGCACTGGTGGTTCTACGGAGAGAAATGATCAGGATGATGACGCTATTGATCTGCACACACTCAGACGAGTCCACCGGTCGTTAGAGACCAGAAACCAGGGAAAAAGTCCCCGGGTCAGGCCCTCCGACGCTCATGTCAGGTACTTTTTCCCCAGAAATCACAGAGAAAGAACGAGAAATAAAAGACTGGTAAGAAAATGACGAGTGAGCGTACCTGCGTAAGGAACAAAGCATCCCTTTTTATACCGCAACTGAGGCTTCTGGAACCTGGCGAATGTCAGGGAATGTCGAATGTCAGGCTCTGTCTGGCGGTGGTCGACACGTGGCTTTTTCTTATAGGCTGGCGGAGGAACCAAGAGGAGTATGAGCCTCCCACCATTAGAATATTCCTTGACATGTGATGATTGTTCTCTGACAGGTGGTTACGATTCCTTGCAGGCCTATTTGTCATGTAGTGTCTGGCATCCTGACCCACCTTCGTCTGCGTCATTCGAAGTATGTACATCCCGACGACCTGCTGATTCCCGACCCGCATCTGCTTATTGCTATCCAAGGCATGTATGTTCTGACCTGCACGTTGGGTCTAATTCCTGACCCACATCTTTTTATCGCTATCCAAGGCATGTATGTTCCAACCTGCACGCTGGGTCTAATTCCCGACTCGCATCTGCTTATTGCTATCCAGAGCATGTACGTTCCGACCTGCACGCTGGATCGGTTCCCTGACCTGCATCTGTCCGCTGTTATCCATGGTATGAACGTCCCGACCTGCACGCTGGGTCGGTTCCCTGACCTGCATCTGTCCGCTGTTATCCATGGTATGAACGTCCCGACCTGCACGTTTGATCAGTTCTCTGACCTGTATCTGTCCGCTGTTATCCATGGTATGAACGTCCCGACCTGCACGCTGGGTCGGTTCCCTGACCTGCATCTGTCGGCTGTTATCCATGGTATGAACGTCCCGACCTGCACGCTGGGTCGGTTCCCCGGCCTGCATCTGTCCGCTGTTATCCATGGTATGAACGTCCCGACCTACACGCTGGGTCGGTTACCTGACCTGCATCTGTCAGCTATTATCCATAGTATGAACGTCCCGGCCTGCACGCTAAGTCGGTTCCCCGACCTGTATCGCTTCATCGGAAGTCTTATTCGGTATACCCATCCAATCAATAAGCTGACCCCCTAGTCGCACCCAATCCCTGGTTATACCTGACCCATGGGTCCGATCCTTAATTGAATTTGGCCCTGTGGATCGGGTCCATTTTCGATTCCCTTTGAGATCAGATCCGGCCAAACTCGTAAATACTGTCCTTTGACCAGTCCATCAACTGAAGCTTTGACTTTAGTCACGTGGGCCGGAATCTTGACCTCCTTGTAATTCTAATTCCTGACCTCCACGATGGCGTTGCCACGGCGGCTAGACTTTTGATCTCTAGGCTAGTGTAACTTTTGACTAGCCACGGGGGCTAGACTTCTGACCTCCATGCTGACGTGACTTTTGACCCTTCTGTGACTTTGACTCCATACTATATTATCTTATAAACCCCACATTCATACACCATATCAATTATAATTTTAATTGAACCATAAATATCTGAATAATAATTAAATATTCTTCCATCTGCCATACTTGCAACACGGGTTAATGTGCTTTCATTACTAGCAATTGTTGACGTAGGAAACTTAATAAGGGTTTTAGATATAGCTTGATACAAGAAGATATAATATACTAAAGTATTCAATCAAAGTAGAACAATACTAAAAATTCTCGTTACACAAGATAAATATAAGATTCCAAATGTCAAAATGTATTATTTGAAGTAAAAAGTTTAAAATGCTAATAGATGAGAAAATTATTTAAGATTCTTGGATTCAATGCATGATCCATATGGATTAAATGAAGAGATAAATGGAGTGGGTAGACTATGTCGACTAATGATGGTATGATCAATAAGCATAGAAAGATATTAACCAAGTTGAATATGTTTAGCCGATTTGTTTATGCATTCACCTTGCTTTATCCTTTGCAAAATATTAATTTATTAGGATGAAATAAAAAAAAACTCAATATTATCAGTTCACCAACCTAAGCCATCAGCTACTTTATGTTAGAGTTATAAGAAAAGTTTTATATTAAAAATACATGAAAAGCTAATTAACTAATAAAGAAAAGATATCCCTATTGATACATGAGACCTTTAGGGTAAAATTTAAAAATAAAATTGAGATTTTGAGTCCAAAGTAGATAATATCATACTATTATAAAGATATCTAAATTCATTTGGTCATAATAATTGGTATTAGAGTCCGGACTGCTAGAAGGTCTAATCGTTGATTGTGCACATCTAATCGAACTATGTGAGTAGAATATTGATCTCGAATAAAGGAAGTCGGGGGTTTCCGTGTTTAGATCAAGAGGACTAGACACTAAACAGGAAGTCCTGGTGGACAACGAGGTAGAGAAACCCGAGTTAGGGCTAGGCAAGATGTTGGTTGCTACTCGGAAAACCTAACGGTTCCACTGTATAAAAATTTTGTACAAAGGTCTGAACCTTTTCCTAGCTACCATGTGTTCTTTTAAATTAAACTTGGATCGCCTGCGGAACTTAACACGTTTGATCTCAAGTTTAACTTATATATTCTTTTAGGTTTAGATTTGGATCTCCTGTGGAACTTAACACGTTCGATCTCAAGTTTAACTTATATATTCTTTTAGGTTTAGATTTGGATCTCCTGCGGAACTTAACACGTTCAATCCAAATCACCTAGGTCACAAAGTTGATTAAATATTAATTTCCAAATTTTGCTTCCAGGACTGCATGGCGAGGCACATGGCCTTCTTGGATATGGGAGCAACCACCACCGCCTAGACAAAGCCTTTTAAGGAAAGTTAATATTTAATTTCCTTAAATGACTCTAGGTTAACCAAAAAGAATAATCGAAGCACAAGTTCGAAAAGAAAACAAAAGAACACAACATTGAAAACTAATTCGAAATCTAGAATCACATGTCTCTTGTATTTGATATTTTTTTTTATTTTTTTACAAAGAAATAAAACTAGTATGATGCGGAAAATAATTACTAGTTATACCTTTCTTTGTGAACTTTCAATGACCTCTTGATCTTCTACCGTATTCCTCTTCTAACCTCGGACATTGTGTGGGCAATGATCTTCCGAGATAAGAACCACCAAGGCACCTTCTTCTTCCTTCCTTCAAGTTTCAGCCAAGCAAAAACTTCCAAAGGACGAAGAACTTTTTCCACCAATATAATCAAGCTCTAAGGGATGCAAGAAACAAGCCTCCTTTCTCTCCTTTTCTCCAAGCTAGATCCGGCCACTTCTATGTCTCCAAGAGGTGATGAAGTCTCGGCCACAAGAAGGAGAAGAGAGAAGGGGAAGGGGAAACTCTAGGGTACGGCCACACCTAGGAAGAAAAGAGAGGAAGAAAAAAAATAGAGTCGTTCGTCATGAAGACACCTCTACCCCCTCTTTTATAATCCTTGGTCTTGGCAAATAAGGAAATTTAAATAAAAATTTCCTTAATTCCTTTTCCATGAAAAAGAAAAAATTATTTAATTAAAAATAATTTTCTTTTCTTAATATCAATGGTCGGCCACCTACAATCCCCAAATCAAGGAAAGTTTTAATTAAAACAAGAATTAAAACTTCCTAATTTGTTTCTGAAAATTTATAAAAATTTCTCCAATAATTTTTATCCCTTCATGATTGGTTAATAAAAAGGAAATTTTATAAATTAAAATCTTTCTTTTAAACATGTGAATAATTTTTAAAAAGGAAAGTTATCTCTAAAAATTAAAATCTCCTTTCAATCTACAAATAAGGAAAGATATTAAATCTTTTCTTAATCTTTTGTAGAAACTAATAAAAGAGAATTTTTAATTTTTAAACTTTCTTTTAAATCATGAACATGATTAAAAGGAAAGTTTTTACCAAAATTAAAATCAACCTTTTAATCTACAAATAAGGAAAGAGATTTAGCTCTTCTCTTAATCTTTTGTAGAATCTTATAAAAGGAAAGATTTAAATTTTTAAACTCTCTTTTAAATCATGTTATCCACATAAGAAAAATTTTTAAAATTAAAATTCCTTTTTATTTTAATAGGGCTGGCCACCTAAGCTTGAGTTCAAGCTAGGGTCGGCCACATGAATTCACCCATGAACCAAGCCATGGCCGGCCCTAGCTTGGTCTCCAAGCTAGCTTGGCCGGCCCCTATAGGATGGGTAAGAAAGTGGGTATAGTACTCTATAATTAAGATGCTACGATAGGGACCGAGAGGAGGAATTGGTTTTGGTCTCCCGATAAAAATAAGCATCCCGTGTTCGCCCTGAACATACAACTTAATTTTATCAATAATAATTCATTCCACTAGAGAACTATTATTGAACTACCGCACCAATCTCAAATTACATTTTTGGGCTCCTTCTTATTATGAGTGTATTAGTCTCCCTGTGTTTAAGATAATGAATGTCCACTAATTAAATGAATTACTGACAACTCACTTAATTAATATCTTAGTCCAAGAGTAGTACCACTCAACCTTATTATCATGTCGGACTAAGTCCACCTGCAGAGTTTAACATGACAATCCTTATGAGCTCCTCTTGGGGACATTCTCAACCTAGATCATTAGGACACAGTTTTCCTTCTATAATCAACAACACACACTATAAGTGATATCATTTCATAACTTATCAGGCTTATTGATTTATCGAACTAAATCTCACCCATTGATAAATTAAAGAAATAAATATCAAATATATGTGCTTGTTATTATATTAGGATTAAGAGCGCACACTTTCATAATAACTGAGGTCCTTGTTCCTTTATAAAGTCAGTATAAAAGAAACGACCTCTAATGGTCCTACTTAATACACTCTAAGTGTACTAGTGTAATTATATAGTTAAGATAAACTAATACCTAATTACACTACGACCTTCCAATGGTTTGTTCCTTTCCATCTTGGTCGTGAGCTACTGTTTATAATTTATAAGGTACTGATAACATGATCCTCTGTGTGTGACACCACACACCATGTTATCTATAATATAAATTAATTGAACAACTACATTTATCATAAATGTAGACATTTGACCAATGTGATTCCTATTTCTAGATAAATGTTTATACCAAAAGCTAGACTTTTAGTATACATCCTAACACAAGGAAGACCTAGTAAATCAGTTGAACCAAGGAGCAAGGAAATCTTAATAGGTCGAGTAGACCAAGGGACAAAAAGGTCTACTAAGTCGGTTGGATCGATGGGCGAGAAGAGCTGGTGGGTCGAGGATCAAATATCAAACGGATAGACTTTCTACTTGAGGGGGCCCTGTGGTCCTTTGTTTGGGGGAGGGGGGATTATTGGGGTTATAAAGTAGAAAACAAAGTCATATATTGAAAACACATAGGAAAGATAATGAGCTTATAAGGGAAAGATATTTCCATCGGTATGAGACCTTTTAGATAAAATCTAAAAATAAAACCATGAAGGTTTAGGGTCAAAGTGGATAATATCATACCACTATGAAGTTATCTAAATTCTTTCGGTCTTAACACTTACATTATATTACTTTTGCGAGGATGCATGTCATACACTAATTACATGAGAGTACTCCAATTTTATTCTTCAATCAATGTAAGTAATAATTATTTTAATCTATAAAAATTTATTTCTAGAAATGGAATAAGAAAACAAGATTTTTTTAATCTTAGGACGGTTGTTCTTTTTCTATTTATGTATAAATTTCTATAATTCTAATATAGAAATAAGAATGAAACATCAATTTCAAAACTATCGATATAAATTTCTCACTAGGATCAGAACTTACGGAAACCCTACAAACTTTATCAAATATCTCTTTGAAGAGTATGATAAAATCTTCTCTGAGAATAATAAAGTAATTATTGCTTCAAACCATTAATGAAGAAGACTAAAAAATTTCTATGAGGTAAACAAGACAAATATATTTATAATTAATCACCTTTGCAATAGTAAACAATGTTTCACAAGCATAAGAGCATCAACACCAGGTTCCTTGTCCAAAATGTATAATTTAGGATAAAAAAATTACTTTATTAAATTTAGATATCGAGTTTCACTACACCATATATCATTTTTCCTATTTTTGATCTCTCCTCTATAATATTTAGGGAATGATATCTATTTCCTAAATTTAGAAAAATACTATTCATAATTGTAAAATTTAGAGAATGAATAGGGTAGCTGATGCAAAGATTTTTTAGCTACCCTATCCAAAATTGAGGATAAATTTTTTTAATAGAATAACTGATGTGGATACCCTTTCCAAAATTGAACTCTGTTATCTTGGTCAGTAGAACATTTAAGTACTGCTAGTACAATTTTCTCTAATATTATAAAAAAATATGTTAGCAACAAATTTGTGTAAAATACACCAGTTAAGAAACTTTAATTTTGAAAATATAACATGCAAGTCTTACTCTCAGATGTCGAGCACCATCTGTTCCCAAACCAGCAATAGCTGCTTCAAGTCTTATTAACCTGCTCGGCAAGTAAAAACTAGAATGTGTGTTCGCGCAGCATCAACTAGTAAACTTTTCAAGTCCAAAGGAATGCATTTCTAATTCCATAGAAATAGAATGTCATGAGTGCCTAAATAATAGTGAACTAACCTTTCGAAGGTTCGCCTGCAATGAGCGAGCAAATTGCAAGGTCAGCAGGTTGATCTCAGCCGAAATCTTATCATGCTCCCCAGAAAATGTGAGTTGTTTGTGTTAGTTAGAGCCCTAGAGTCAATCATTTGATGATTGTTGTATGGACTCATTGTATCATATTCTTATATATAAAGGTATTTGGTTTTTGGTTATTATGCTTACTTGTATTGGTGCCAAATAAGCTAAGTATAATAACGTCCTTGAGTAGAAGGTTCTTACTTATATCAATCGATTGGTTGAATCGATAGTGAGATGATATAGGGAACACTACTCTTAATCATTCCTAGTCGAGTATTAACATTCAGGGACAATGTTAATGCAACGAGACTAGCATGTAGGTCAACTCGATGACTTGATCTCATAAGTCATGGATATGGAGATATCAAGTTGACACATGGGTATGCATTGGAGAATGTATACTGAATGGCCCGCCATAAGAAAGTATCATGGATCGTTATTTGAATGTCATATACTTTCTCATGTGACTATTAGTATGACTACTAGTCCTTGGACCTGAAGTCACCATGGTTCCTACATAAGGAGTTACGTACTTTGGCTTCGTCAAACGTCACCCGTAACTGGGTGGACTATAAAGGCGATTACTGGGTATGTAACAAATTATGCGGAGGGATGTGAGTGATGTAGATGAGATCTATCCCTCCTATATGACGGGAGTGACATCGATATTCTTGATAGAGTGAGACCACTAAGTGCATGGTCATGCCCAAATGAGTCAATATAAGATATTGAGCTCATTTGATCGAGTGAGTCCACTTAGAGTTCAAGATTTAGATTGATTAGATGATGATATGGTCTATGCCTCACATTCATCAATCTAGATGTCTAGGATAGAAGGGCACTTGTCATATATTGTGAGGAGTCACAATTAGTAGTCACAAGGTGATGTTGGATCTCAACATTCTTATAACTTGGGTAGTAATGATGTGTTGCTAGATACCGCTCATTACTTATGCTTCTAAATTGGTTTAGGAGCATTGCCAACGTTATAAGAACCTATAGGGTCACACGCAAAGGACAATTAGATGGAGATTAGGTTCATATGATGAACCAAGAGGATTAGATTCATGTGATGAATTAAATTGGATTAAGAGTAATCCTAATTGAACTAATTAAGTTGGACTCAATTTGATTCATGTGTTCAATGAGTCTAATTTAGATTATGACTTATTGAATCAATTTAATTAAATGAATTAGATCCATTATATTAAATTGACTTGAGTCAAATGGTTGGATTTAATTAACCATGGGAGTTATAATGTCAAGTTTGACTTGACTTGAGAGGAAGAGGAAGAGTCAAGTTTGACTTGACTATTTGCCACCTCATTTGTGAGTTGGCATTAGGAGGACTAATGATGATGTGCCACATCATCATAGTTAGCACATGTGTGTGCCACCTCATGGAGGTTTCAAATCCCCTCTTTAATGGCTGACCACATTAAATGGAATGGGGGTTACAATTGTGGCTGGCCACTTATGGTGGAAGGAATGAGTTAATTTTCATTCAAGGCGTTCATTCCTCCTTCTTCCTCTCTTCTTGCTCTCCCTCTCCTCCTCCTTGGCCGAACCATGTAAGGTGCTAGCACACCTTTGTTTGGTCTTCTCCACCTAGTTTGTTCATGTGGATACTTCTAGAGGATCGTACACTTGACGATCTCGAGATTCGGTGAACCGTTGGACGAGCGGGATTGCGAAGGGCATCGCATTGAGGGTAAATTCATTCTCCTTATAGATCTAGTTTAGAACTAGCATAAGAAACTCGTACTCGTAATGTTTTTCGAAAATTTTATCTTCGCACGGATCCGGTGGCTTGGGGTTCGGGGTTTTCGCAACGCAAAAAAGGTAGTTTTTGCGGCCCGAAATTCCCAACAGTGGTATCAGAGCCACGTACGAAATCTTGTACGAGTTTAATTTGTATTTTTATGAAAAATATTAGTTCTGTAATATTCTGTAAATTTCCTATTTTTATAGTTTTTATGAGTATTTTTCTCGTAGAAGCGAAGCACAAGTTTTTAGACACTTGTAGGCTTCGGCTACCGAGAAGATTTTTCTGAAACGGCAAGGTTTCGCCCCAAATCTTTTTGGGACAGCGGACTAAGGCACTGTAGGATCGCTTAGGAATACTCGCGATGGTTATATCATGGGTAGGGGTACTGCCCCTGACCTCGCAAGGGGATTCGTTCCACGATTGCGCCCGAAAATCGCTAAACGGGACCGCCGGGAAATTTTACTCATAAAAATTATAAAAATTATAGTAAAAATTATAGAAAATTATAGAAAATACATAATTTAGAATTATGTATTATTTTGTGATAGTCATGGCCCAAAAGCCCCAAATTGGATTTGAAAAATTGTGTTGTAATTCATATTATGGCATGCGCGCCGTCATTTGTGTTGTGTGTGCTGTATACTTGATACGCGACCTGCGCGTCGTGCCTTTCTATTTATTTATTTATTCTTGTTGTAAATTAGTTTAGACTCGAATGTAACTCGAGTTTCAAAATTGTAATGTACAAAATTGGAGCGGTGGAAGGTTCACTTGAGACGGAGTTACGAGGAGGGCGCAAGCAACGCAAGGTGGTCAAAGGAAGGAGCCTGAGAAGCTGTTGACCTTAGGTTGACCATCCGATCTTCTCATTGGCTTGAGAAGATCGTAGTAGGGCCATGACTAATTACAAAACATTTAATTAATTGCTTGTGTGTGTATATGTGATGCATGCTAGAATAAGTAATTAATTAGCGCCTTAATGATTCGATTTGATCAATCGCGTACATGATGCGCCCTAACGATTAGATTAGATCTAAATCAAGTATATGATACACCTCGTCGATTAGATTAGATCTCAATCATGACAATTCGTAATGCCTACCATGCCGTGATACCTATCACTACCTCGATCACATATAGTTGTTGAATCTACCAAAGCAGAGCAACACATATTATCTTGATAGGGTACGGAGGGACAATCTTGGTCCCGCCTATCAATGCATGGAAGAGTACAACTCAATTATATTGAGTAACTAGTTAACTCAATTGGATCGAGTTTAACTATAGGCATTTTCCAATGGTTGGTAGATAGGTTAAAATCATATTTATATTAACTCTTGGGCGTATTAGCCAAAGTTAACTCGAGTTTTAATATAAATGCGGATCTTGATCCTATAAACAAGAGTTGCATAGAGATGTAATTGGTAATTAGTTACCTACCGATCATACTAAGTCTTGGGCGATTTAGCCAAAGCTAACTTAAGGCGTAATATGATGTGCATCTTGTCCCACACGAATTATAGCTAGTTGGTTAGAATCTAGTAAGTGTGGTATGACCACATCACTCACTTGATTCTACAAAAGTTCTATAATTCAGTGGGAGCATCATTTAGTTAAAGACCTAATTAAATGATAAATAGAATATGATATTTATTTTTCTGCATTTTCTGCTGTAGATAACCATGACGTCAAATACGAACTCTTTCTCCCTGCGTTCCGTCCTTAAGAAGGACAAGCTCAATGGAGCTAATTTCCTGGACTGGTACAGAAATATGAGAATAGTTCTCACTCAAGAAAGAAAACTGTACGTCCTGGAGCAGCCCATTCCCGAGGCACCTCCTGCCACTGCCACGCGAGTTGATCGTGATGCTTACAAGAAACATCAAGATGACACATTAGATGTGTCATGTCTTATGCTCGCAACCATGAACTCTGAGCTTCAGAAGCAACATGAGTTGATGACTGCTTATGATATGGTTGAACATCTTCGTCAACTGTATCAAGGACAAGCAGGGCACTGGAAGAGGAACTGCACAG
This sequence comes from Zingiber officinale, assembly GCF_018446385.1. Classification (NCBI taxonomy): domain Eukaryota; kingdom Viridiplantae; phylum Streptophyta; class Magnoliopsida; order Zingiberales; family Zingiberaceae; genus Zingiber; species Zingiber officinale. The sequence continues at coordinate 14,319,757 of NC_055993.1, read as the reverse complement.
GATACCTGGAAGATATTAAGAAGAAGAGAAATAAGATTTCTACTTCAGGTATACATGTTATAGAAGTCAACCTCTCTATTTCTTCATCATGGGTATTAGATACCGGATGTGCTTCTCACATTTGTACTAATGTACAAGCGCTGAGAAATAGCAGAGCATTGACGAAGGGTGAGATAGACCTACGAGTAGGTAATGGAGCACGGGTTGCTGCTGTTGCTGTAGGAACTTATTCTCTATCTCTGCCCTCTGGGTTTGTATTAGAATTAGATGAATGTTGTTATGTGCTTGCTTTAACTAAGAACATAATTTCAGTTTCTTGTTTGGACAAGAAAGGTTTCTCTTTTATAATAAAGGACAAATGTTGTTCTGTTTATTTAAAAGATATATTCTATTGTAGTGCACCTCTGATGAACAAACTCTACATTCTAGACCTTGAAAGCTCTATCTATAACATAAGTACCAAGAGGTTCAAGTCAAATGACATGAACCAAACCTATATCTGGCACTGTCGCTTAGGTCATATAAATGACAAGCGCTTATCCCAGCTCTATAAGGATAGTTTGCTGGACTCATTTGATTTTGAATCTTATGAGACGTGTGAGTCATGCCTACTAGGCAAGATGACCAAGACTCCCTTTAGTGGGCACAACGAAAGAGCGACTGATTTGTTAGGACTTATACATATGATGTATGTGGTCCTTTCAATGTCGCTGCTAGAGGCGGTTATAGGTACTTCATCACATTTACTGATAACTTCAGTAGATATGGTTATGTGTGTACTTAATGACACATAAGTCTGAATCCTTTGAAAAGTTCAAAGAATTCAAGAATGAAGTACAGAACCAGCTTGGCAAGAGTATTAAGATACTTCAATCAGATCGAGGTGGAGAATACATTAGCCATGAGTTTCGTGACTATCTAGCTGAGTGTGGGATTCTATCCCAACTCACTCCTCCTGGAACACCACAGTGGAATGATGTATCCGAAAGGAGGAACCGTACTTTATTAGATATGGTACGGTCTATGATGAGTCACACAGATCTTCCTACATTTCTTTGGGGCTATGCTCTAGACACGGCAGCTTTTATACTCAACCGAGCTCCATCGAAGGCTGTGATAAAGACACCATATAGGATATGGACTGGGAGAGATGCCCAAGTGTCTTTTATGAGGATTTGGGGTTGTGAGGCTTACGTACGATGTCAAGTCTCGGACAAACTGGGATCCAAATCCGACAAGTGCTACTTTATTGGATATCCCAAGGAAACTAAGGGATATTACTTCTACATTCCCAGTCAGCACAAGGTAGTTGTGGCAAAGACTGGAGTCTTTCTAGAAAGGGACTTTGTTTTTAGAAAGACTAGTGGGAGTACGTTCGATCTTGAAGAAGTTCAAGATGCGGACCATAGCACTGAAGCCTCAATGGAAGTTGAACTGGAACCACAAAGTGTTATGGATGATGTTGTTCCACAAGGAGTTGAGGAACAACAACCGGTTCAAGTAGACATACCTCTTCGCAGGTCTGATAGGGTACGTCATCAGCCTGAGAGATACTCATTTCTCTTGTCTGACCATGATGACGTTGTGCTCATAGAGAATGAGCCTACCACCTATCAGGAAGCTGTGATGAGACCAAATTTTGAGAAATGGCTAGAGGCCATGAGATCCGAGATGGAATCCATGTACACTAACCAAGTATGGACTTTGGTTGATCCACCTGAAGGGGTAAAACCCATAGGGTGTAAGTGGGTCTTTAAGAGAAAGACTGACATGGATGGACTTATCTATAAGGGTCGCTTGGTAGTTAAAGGTTTCAAGCAGATTCATGGTATTGACTATGATGAAACCTTTTCTCAAGTAGCGATGTTTAAGTCCATTCGGATCATTCTTGCTATTGCAGCATACCATGACTATGAGATATGGAAGATGGATGTCAAAATCGCGTTTCTGAATGGAAACCTGCTCGAGGATGTGTACATGACACAACCTGAGGGTTTTGAAGATCCACAGCATACTGGCAGAGTATGCAAGCTGCATAGGTCCATTTATGGACTAAAGCAAGCTTCTCGGAGCTGGAATCTTCGATTCTATGATGCAATCAAACAGTTTGGTTTCATCAAGAATGAAGATGAACCTTGTGTCTACAAGAAGGTTGTAGGGGATATAGTTGTCTTCCTCATATTGTATGTGGATGACATACTACTCATTGGGAAAGACATCCCTTTGCTACAGTCTGTCAAGACTTGGCTAGGGACTTGTTTCTCAATGAAGGACTTAGGTGAAGCATCCCGCATTCTAGGCATACAGATCTATAGAGATAGATCTAAAAGGATGCTTGGCCTAAGTCAGAGTACATACATTGACAAGGTACTCCTTCGGTTTGCCATGCAGAACTCCAAGAAGGGATTTCTGCCGATGTCACATGGCGTGAGTCTTTCGAAGACTCAAGGTCCCTCTTCTAGAGAGGAGAGAGACCGCATGGATCAGATCCCTTAAGCTTCAGCCATAAGATCTATCATGTACGACATGCTATGTACTCGTCCTGATATCTCGTATGCTTTGAGCATGACGAGCAGATACCAGTCAGATCCAGGTGAAAGTCACTGGATAGCGGTCAAGAATATTCTTAAGTACTTAAGAAGGACTAAAGAATATTTCTTGATATTGTAGGACCGTTAGATTCGATAGAGGGGGGGGTGAATATCGATTCGAAAAAACAAGAGATTAAGCGCAGCGGAAAAGTAAAATAGACACAATGGTTTTACTTCGTTCGGAGCCTGTGACGACTCCTACTCGAAGCCCGTGGTCCTTGACCACTTTTATTGGGCAATCACTAGCAATTCGGAATAATAATTACAAGAGAACCGTACAGGGAATGCTAATGAAAATGAAAAACAAATACCGACAAAAAGGAAAAAGACGAAGCGTAGTGTCGAAGCTTTGTTGGCGTCGCACTGAGCGTCGAGTAGCAAGACCAGCAGTAGAAGAGTTCTCAGCTTGATTGATTGTTCTGAAGCTCCTGCCTGGGGCTTCTTTTATATGCTGTTCCGGGCGCCTGGATCCCTTCCGGGCACCTGGAATGTGACGTAGCTGCTCCACCCGAGATGCTCCACGTGGTGACGACTTGTCTGGATAAAATTCGCCTTCCGGGCGCCCGGATCCCCTCCGGGCGCCTGGACCACCTTGTTCCAGAAAACTCCCTTTTCCTGCAAAACAAAGTTAGTCCGAGGCAAATGTGTATCCTGTAAAACAGATTGTCAGCACAGTTAAGTTTCAACAGATAATTAAAAAGAGTATGACTTAGATTCCGTCTTTCCGAGACCGGAATCTAGTCACGATCTCGACTTAGACATCCGAAATGGATCTAAGCCGGATCGACGCCTAATGTCCCCTTCCCGGGAACGCGTCCTCACAGTCACTCCCCTCCAGTGACTTACCTTGCTTACCTGCCAGACGTCTGGTCAGCCCGTCGACCCGTCTGGACTTCTCGCCAAGCGTCCGATCAGCCCGTCGACCCGCTTGGACTTCTCGCCAGCTATCCGGTCAGCCCGTCGACCTAGCTGGACTTCTCGCCAAGCGTCCGGTCAGCCCGTCGACCCGCTTGGACTTCTCGCCAGCTATCCGGTCAGCCCGTCGACCTAGCTGGACTTTTCCTGCACACTTGATCAAAGTGTCAGATAACAACACAACTAACTTAACCTATTTATCATTCATCAAAACCTGGGTTAGACCGTTAGTGCTACCCGCACCAACAATCTCCCCCTTTTTGATGGAATGACAACCTGGTTAAGTTAGTGAAAACATATGCAAGAACATGCATTTATGTGGTTGTAAAGTTTGTTAGTTTGTATTTTCAAATTGGTAGCTAACTTAACTAACTTAACCACCTAACCCTTCTCCCCCTTTGGCATTCATCAAAAAAAATGAATAAAGGTAAATAACCATAGTGAAGAGTTACTGTAACAGGTAATCAAATTTTGAAAGATAGCTAGGTTTGGTTCAAAATTTGAAAGATAAAAGTGCAATTTTTAACACCAAGTTAAAAAAATAGTCAAGTTGACTTGGGGTAGACAAGTTGAGTTTTGAAAAGTTAAAGTTAATCAAGTTTAATTTTCCAAGCGTGTAGAAATTTTCAAGACAGGTTTTTCAAATTTACTTTTTATGTTTAAGTAACATTTAATTTTCAAAAAGGTAAATTTTTCAACTTCGATTTAAACTTTTCAAGAAGTAAAATTTTGCCAAGATTAATTTTTAAGGCTAATTTTGGAAATAGTTAATTTTTCAAATCAGGTTTGAAAATTAGGTGGGATTAAACTTTCACATTTTTCAAATCAATTTTCAAACTTAGGTTAGGTTTTAAAGGGCATTTTTCAAACATACAAAATTTGAGTTTATTCTCCCCCTGAACTTGATACTTACTCTAACCAGCTGTCTAACCAATTAGCTACTAACTGACTATCAGAAGATAGTAGCTTTCACTTGGTTAGTCAGATTAAGTTAATTATAACCAGTCAGTGTTTGACTTGACTGATGAACTTTAATCTGATTAATGTCTGAATTGTATTTAACGTCCAGACTTATGTTGATGCACTGAAATAAGCATCTTAAGTCCAGACAGTTGGCCTATGCATCTCACCCCTTTCTATGTTTGTCAAACACAAGCAAGGTAAACCTAAGGTGTTGGTGAGATGCTCAAAAACTAGACTTATGGGTACATGCTTTCTAAGGATTCAAAACTAGTCTAAGGCCAAAACAGTTTTTGAAAATCTAAAAATGGAAAGTTTTGAAAACAACCAAATTTGACTTATAATTTGAAAGAGTGATTTTTGAAAGCAATTTTGAAACTTAAAATTTCTAGTCTATTGAGATATAACATAATCAATGTAGGTCTGAAATATCACTAGATAAATCCAAAATAGTTTACAAGTAGTGTAGCTGCAGAAGTAGGTCATCACTAAAGCTACTGAGATGATGAAGGGGGTGGTCCAGATCCCAAGGATCGAAGAAGTGCCATCAGCTCAGTGTGTCGGGTGTCCCCGGCAGCTCGTAACTCGGCAACCTCTCGCCGTATGTCCCGATGAAAATCAGAGTTCTCCTGCTGGAGACTCGCCATAGCTCTCTCTAGTCCGGTCATACGGTCGGCTAGAGTGCGGGGAGCGTGTCGTGGTGCTCGAGCTGGGGGTGGTGGTGGAGCCGGTGCGGCTTCCTCTGGAAATAGTGCGAGCATGAACTCGTCCACCTGTGCGTCTGGATCGGGCTGGTGCTGTGCCCCCTCCGCCAAGACATAGTCCCGTCATCTCTATCTATATGGATGCCGGCTAGGGAAAAGTTCCGAGCGGCTATAACATCGAACTCGGTCATATGGGCAACGTCTCCCCTAGTGACATCAATGTGCAACGAGGACAAATAGGCTGTCAGAATGTGACCAAATGGCATATGGACTCTACTGTCAGTCACATATCCAGCTGAATAGATGATGGTGGAGAAGATATGTAGGGTGATGTCAATTTCTAACCTATGAATCAGGGCATAAAGTAAGAACGAATGGAAAGGGCGCATCACAGCGATGTCTCGAGTAGTCAGTGGTAAAATGCAAAGGACTACAACCCTATAAAGAGCGTAGTCCTGGACTCGAAGTTCTACTGACCTAAACTGTGTCACCGTGGGATCTCTCTCTCCCCCGAAAAAATACGAATAAATCGTATCGAGAGTAATATGTGAGTAGGGATCTTCGAACGGTAGATCCCTCGGAGGATAGCACAAAAAGGAGCAAGTAGATGGACGCAACTCTAAAAACTCTCGGATGGTCGTAGGGGAAAATACGATATCGGTGCCTGCTGCCCTAGTGGTATAGGTGAGATCGTCTACTTTTACTAGGTTATTGCAAAATTCGGCACACAGACTTATGTTTATTGGACTGGTACATTCGACAAGGTTCCTTAAATTATAGTGGCTTATAACCTCTAAAGCAGAGGGACATGACCTTAGAAAGAACTATCTATCTATGAGTAGTCCTAATGGCCTTATAAATGGTGGACTCAAATTTAATCCTAAGTTCGTCTGGGAAACCTAGGTGCATACTAGCATTGTAGGGTCCAAAGACCGATTTGTTCGTTTCCTCAGTATATAAATAAAAGAATATTCAAAAAAAATTGAGAAGACAAAATTAAATTTTGGGAAGAATTTTTACCGAGGAGCCATCGAAAATATAGATTTGACGACCTCGGTTGAATCGCGACAGCATTTTGATTTAAGTACTTTCGCACCGAGGTTCAAAGTGAAACTTGGCAAAGTGAGAAGTAGTAAGCAAGGTTGGGGCGCTGCCCTTATTTATAGGGACTCGGGCCGGATCCTTGGGCCTGGGATTGCTAGGGCGGGCGCCTGAGCCCTCCGCCCGGAGAATACCGTTTTTTTTTTTGTTTTGAAATTAGGTTTGAAGTTAAGTTTTAAGTTTGAATAAAATTTTGAAATTAAGTTTAAAATTAAAATTTTGAAATTAATTTTTAAGTTTAAAATTTAAAATTTTGAAATTATTTTTAAGTTAAAATTGAAATTTTTAAATTAATTTTTAAGTTAAAATTAAAATTTTGAAATTAATTTTTAAGTTAAAATTAAAAATTTGAAATTAATTTTTAAGTTAAAATTAAAATTTTGAAATTAATTTTTTAAGTTAAAATTAAAATTTTGAAATTAATTTTTTAGTTAAAATTAAAATTTTGAAATTAATTTTTAAGTTAAAATTAAAATTTTGAAATTAAAATTTTGAAATTAATTTTTAAGTTAAAACTAAAATTTTGAAATTAATTTTTAAGTTAAAATTAAAATTTTGAAATTAATTTTTAAGTTAAAATTAAAATTTTGAAATTAATTTTTTAGTTAAAATTAAAATTTTGAAATTAATTTTTTAAGTTAAAATTAAAATTTTGAAATTAATTTTTTAAGTTAAAATTAAAATTTTGAAATTAGTTTTTTTTAGTTAAAATTAAAATTTTGAAATTAATTTTTAAGTTAAAATTAAAATTTTGAAATTAATTTTTAAGTTAAAATTAAAATTTTGAAATTAATTTTTTAGTTAAAATTAAAATTTTGAAATTAATTTTTTAGTTAAAATTAAAATTTTGAAATTAATTTTTAAGTTAAAATTAAAATTTTGAAATTAATTTTTAAGTTAAAATTAAAATTTTGAAATTAATTTTTAAGTTAAAATTAAAATTTTGAAATTAATTTTTAAGTTAAAATTAAAATTTTGAAATTAATTTTTTTAGTTAAAATTAAAATTTTGAAATTAATTTTTTAAGCCTTATTCATCTCACCCGAACTATATTATCAATCAGCGAATCCTATGATTTTGTGAGATGAAATTGGTTTGATTACAGACTTTTGGTTTAACTTGTGTTAGATTCAGACTTAGCTTTGGTTTCCACAAATAGGCATTCTTCGGATAAACTTCTAAGCTTGGTGAGTCACAAGGACATCATTAGAAGTAACCAACCTTTCGAGGTTTTCCGAATAGTCCTATCCACGGAACTTAGTACTAAATCTTGGTCTAACTGGTTAGGATTCATTTAAGGGTAGCTTCGGTCAGTTCCACTTGGCCAAATGCACCAGATCGAAACCATATCTTTCTAGACATGCGATGCCCAAGTTTCCCTAACGTACTATCATCCAAAAATTTCACCAATACCATGATTCTAGTTAAACTTGGTCTCTAATTCTAATTGCCCTGCCGGGTTTGTTAGTTTTGGGTTACCCTGTCGGGTAAGTTAGTTTTGGAGCCTCCCCCTGAATTATTAGCCATTAATTTAGATTTTGGTTTTAGGCTTCTGTCGATTCTTTTTATAGTTATAGTTAACTTGGTGATAATTTTGTTGTTTCTTAAACTGTTTAGATTTTGAATTTGATTTAGGTTTGTATTTTGGATTTTGGTTTGGTTTATTTAATTTTATATAGTGTATTTTTTCTTTAGGTATATAATATTGATTAAGTCCTACTTGCGTGGTCAGACATGCTTTCGGAACCCAAGCTAAATTGGTAGACTCGTATTAGTTTATTAATGAGTTGAAGGTTTTATTTGAATTCGACTTATATCCTAGTCCGGTTTTATTATAACATGCTTTTTGATTATTTAGGATTAAGTCTAGATTTTTTGATCTTGTTGTAAATTTTTCTAGCATTTCTTTTAAATCTTTAACATCATTTTTTAACGATAGATTTTCCTCTTCAAGTGTTAGATCTTGAGTTGGATTCGAATTTTTTAATTGTTCCTTGAGGTTTTGATTTTCCTCAAGAAGTGATTTGTTTTCATTTTCTAATTTAGTTAATTTGCTATTTAAACAGGAAATAATTCTAAAAAATTTTTTGTTTAAATTAAAGTATACCTCATTCGGGCCTTCGGAAACGAGTACGGACTCGTGGCTTGTTTCGGGTTCAGACCCGTCTTCATCTTCCGACTCGTTTTCTGTTTCGGCTTCGCGGGCCATCAGTGCGAGGTGGCTTTGATGTTTCTGCTCTTCTTCCTCAGATTCGTCCGAGGAGTCGTCCCACGTTGCTTTGAGTGCCTTCTTTTTGGTTGGCTTTGGTTTGTCGAACTTTAGTTTTGGACATTCGTTCTTGTAATGTCCCTTTTTGTTGCAGCCGTAGCAAGTCACGTTCTTTTGTTCTGAGGGAGAGCTGATCTTTTGAAGATCCTTTTTGCTGAAGCTCCTCTTTCTCCTGGTGAACATTTTTCTTACCAAGTTCACCAGGTGTTCTTCGTCTTCAGAATCTTAATCGGAGTCTTCTTCAAGTTCAGGCTTGCTTTTCTTTTCTTTGGAGGAACCTGCAAATAGAGCTATACCTTTCTCGGCTCCAGCATTAGTTTGTTCGTGTAATTATAATTCACAAAACAGCTCGTCTAATTTTAAGTTGGAAAGGTTCTTAGAAATTTTGTAGGCATCCACTATTGATGCCCACAAACTATTTCGTGGAAAGGCGTTTAAAGCGTACCTTATTAAGTCTCTGTTCTCCATTTGGTGGCCTATCGCATGAAGCCCGTTGAGGATGTCCTTGATCCTCGCGTGTAGTTGATTCGCTGTTTCTCCTTCCTGCATTTTTATATTAAAAATTTTATTTAGAAGAAGGTCTCGTTTTGTTACCTTAGCATCGCTCGTTCCCTCGTGCAGTTCGATCAACTTATCCCATAGCTCTTTAGCATTCTTGTGTGGACCGACTCTGTTCAGTTCTTCTCTTGTCAATCCGCACTGTAGAGTGTTGATTGCTTTATTTTCAGTTGATGCTTTTTTCTTGAGATCTGCTGTCCAGTCTTCTGGATCCACTAGATTCCCGGCGTTGTCCACTGGAATTTTGTAGGGTCTCGTGATGCTCATCCACTGGTCGAAGTCTGTTTTGAGGTAGACCTCCATGCGCTTCTTCCAGTAAGGGAAGTCGTCCCCGTTGAAGAGTGGAGGTCGCACTGTGCTGAATCCTTCTTGTTGGGACATTCTGTGCACAGGTAAATAACCAGAAAAAAATCCCAAGACTTGGTCTTGGATTAGTAGTGCGGGAAGAGAAAGAAAATTAACAAAAATCTCGATTCGTGTTGCACTAATTTAAATTGTTTAGAGAAATATTAAGTTAGCGAAACAAGAGGTAAAAAAAATTCACCCCCTGTCTGATTGGTGGCTGCACCAAATCAGAGCGGTACCTGCTCTGATACCACTTGTAGGACCGTTAGATTCGATAGAGGGGGGGGGTGAATATCGATTCGAAAAAACAAGAGATTAAGCGCAGCGGAAAAGTAAAATAGACACAATGGTTTTACTTCGTTCGGAGCCTGTGACGACTCATACTCGAAGGCCCGTGGTCCTTGACCACTTTCGTTGGGCAATCACTAGCAATTCGGAATAATAATTATAAGAGAACCGTACAGGGAATGCTAATGAAAATGAAAAACAAATACCGACAAAAAGGAAAAAGACGAAGCGTAGTGTCGGAGCTTTGTTGGCATCGCACTGAGCGTCGAGCAGCAAGACCAGCAGTAGAAGAGTTCTCAGCTTGATTGATTGTTCTGAAGCTCCTGCCTGGGGCTTCTTTTATATGCTGTTCGGGCGCCTGGATCCCTTCCGGGCGCCTGGAATGTGACGTAGCTGCTCCACCCGAGATGCTCCACGTGGCAACGACTTGTCTGGATAAAATTCGCCTTCCGGGCGCCTGGACCACCTTGTTCCAGAAAACTCCCTTTTCCTGCAAAACAAAGTTAGTTCGAGGCAAATGTGTATCCTGTAAAACAGATTGTCAGCACAGTTAAGTTTCAACAGATAATTAAAAAGAGTATGACTTAGATTCCGTCTTTCCGAGACCTGAATCTAGTCACGATCTCGACTTAGACATCCGAAATGGATCTAAGCCGGATCGACGCCTAATGTCCCCTTCCCGAGAACGCGTCCTCACAGTCACTACCCTCCAGTGACTTACCTTGCTTACCTGCCAGACGTCCGGTCAGCCCGTCGACCCGTCTGGACTTCTCGCCAAGCGTCCGGTCAGCCCGTCGACTCGCTTGGACTTCTCGCCAGCTATCCGGTCAGCCCGTCGACCTAGCTGGACTTCTCGCCAAGCGTCCGGTCAGCCCGTCGACCCGCTTGGACTTCTCGCCAGCTATCCGGTCAGCCCGTCGACCTAGCTCGACTTTTCCTGCACACTTGATCAAAGTGTCAGATAACAACACAACTAACTTAACCTATTTGTCATTCATCAAAACCTGGGTTAGACCGTTAGTGCTACCCGCACCAACAGATATATGGAGGCGATGACGAGCTAGCTGTAAAGGGTTACAGTAATGCTAGCTTCCAGACCGACCAGGATGATTATCGATCGCAGTCAGGATTCGTGTTTTGCATAAATGGTGGTGCTGTGAGCTGGAAGAGTTCGAAGCAGGACACAGTCGTTGATTTTACAACAGAGGCCAAGTACATTGCTACATCAGAGGCAGCAAAGGAGGCAGTTTGGATCCGCAAGTTCATCACTGAACTTGGGGTGGTTCCTAGTATCGCTGACCCTATTGAGCTCTATTGTGACAACAATGGAGCTATAGCACAGGCTAAGGAACCTCACTCACACCAGCGGACCAAACACATACTACGGCGCTTCCATCTCATTCGAGAGATTATCGAGAGAGGAGATGTGAAGATTTGCAGAGTACCCACAGAGGCTAACATCATAGATCCCTTGACCAAGGCTTTGGCACAGAGGAAGCATGATGGTCACACTAGGTCATTGGGGCTTAGAGCCTACACTGATTGGCACTAGTGCTAGTGGGAGATTGTTAGTTAGAGCCTTAGAGCCAATCATTTGATGATTGTTGTATGGACTCATTGTATCATATTCTTATATATAAAGGCATTTGGTTTTTGATTATTATGCTTACTTGTATTGATGTCAAATAAACTAAGTATAATAACGTCCTTGAGTAGACGGTTCTTACCTATATCAATCGATTGGTTGAATCGATAGTGAGATGATATAGGGAACACTACTACTCTTAATCATTCCTAGTCGAGTATTAACATTCAGGGACAATGTTAATGCAACGAGACTAGCATGTAGGTCAAGTCGATGACTTGATCTCACAAGTCATGGATATGGAGATATCAAGTTGACACATGGGTATGCATTGGAGAATGTATACTGAATGACCCGCCATGAGAAAGTATCATGGATCGTTATATGAGTGTCATATACTTTCTCATGTGTCTATTAGTATGACTACTAGTCCTTGGACTTGAAGTCACCATGGTTCCCTACATAAGGAGTTACGTACTTTGGCTTCGTCAAACGTCACCCGTAACTGGGTGGACTATAAAGGCGATTATTGGGTATGTAACAAATTATGCGGAGGGATGTGAGTGATGTAGATGGGATCTATCCCTCCTATATGATGGGAGTGACATCGATATTCTTGATAGAGTGAGACCACTAAGTGCATGGCCATGCCCAAATGAGTCAATATAAGATATTGAGCTCATTTGATCGAGTGAGTCCACTTGGAGTTCAAGATTTAGATTGATTAGAGGATGACACAGTCTATGCCTCACATTGATCAATCTAGATGTCTAGGATAGAAGGACACTTGTCATATATTGTGAGGAGTCACAATTAGTAGTCACAAGGTGATGTTGGATCTCAACATTCTTATAACTTAGGTAGTAATGATGTGTTGCTAGATATCGCTCATTACTTATGCTTCTAAATTGGTTTAGGAGCATTGCCAACGTTATAAGAACCTATAGGGTCACACACAAAGGACAATTAGATGGAGATTAGGTTCATATGATGGACCAAGAGGATTAGATTCATGTGATGAATCAAATTGGATTAAGAGTAATCCTAATTGAACTAATTGAGTTGGACTCAATTTGATTCATGTGTTCAATGAGTCTAATTTAGATTATGACTCATTGAATCAATTTAATTAAATGAATTAGATCCATTATATTAAATTAGCTTGAATCAAATGGTTGGATTTGATCAACCATGGGAGTTATAATGTCAAGTTTGACTTGACTTTAGAGTAAGAGGAAGAGTCAAGTTTGACTTGACTATTTGCCACCTCATTTGTGAGTTGGCATTAGGAGGACTAATGATGATGCGCCATATCATCATAGTTAGCACATGTATGTGCCACCTCATGGAGGTTTCAAATCCCCTCTTTAATGGTCGGCCACATTAAATGGAATGGGGGTTACAATTGTGGCTGACCACTTATGGTGGAAGGAATGAGTTAATTTTCATTCAAGGCATTCATTCCTCCTTCTTCCTCTCTTCTTGCTCTCCCTCTCCTCCTCCTTGGTCGAACCATGTAAGGTGCTAGCACACCTTTGTTTGGTCTTCTCCACCTAGTTTGTTCGTGTGGATACTTCTAGAGGATCGTACACCTAACTATCTCGAGATCCGGCGAACCGTTGGACGAGCAGGATTGCGAAGGGCATTGCATCGAGGGTAAATTCCTTCTCCTTGTAGATCTAGTTTAGAACTAGCATAAGAAACTTGTACTCGTAATGTTTTTCAAAAAATTTATCTTCGCACGGATCCGGTGGCTTGGGGTTCGTGGTTTCCGCAACGCAAAAAAGACGATTTTTACGGCCCGAAATTCCCAACAGTTTGATGATACCTTCGATCTACGGTCTTGAATCATTTCAATATGACCAAATCCATTCATATTCACGAACAATCAAGAATTCTCTTCCTGTCTCAGTGGGGAAATGGATCAGGATAGGCTTACCTCACGAGCAGCGTTCTTTTGCTTCTCGTAGATCTTGTCTCCAAGGTCAAGGAGGATATATATATATATATATATAAACTTGTTAAAAAATGGGCCCCTATGTATTTATGGGCCCTGGGCAAGAGCCCTGGCCTAGGGCCAGCTCTGGTTTACTTTAGGTCTAAGTTCTCATGAATTTATTTTTAGATTTTATCTAAAATGTCTCATATCAATGGAGACATCGGTCCTTTATAAGCTCATATTTTTTCCATATCTATTCAATGTAAAATTTTGTTTGCAACTTTGCAATTTCAATAATACATTGAAGGTCATTGTGTTTGACGATGTGTCAAATTTAACATCTTTTTTTGTTGTAAATTACCAATTAAATTTGTGTCAAATATCTTGAAACAATGAAGATTAATATGTCAAATAATGAGTCATTTGATTTAGTATAGTTCTAGACAATGTTGTTTACCACTTCAATAATATATGTTGGTTGTTTGAAATAGGGGATTGCTAATACAGATAAAATCATTGTCAAAATAGAAGATGTCTCTCTCTACTTTCTTTGTTTATGTGGTTCTTGTTATTGTCATTGTAAAAAGGATTATGGTCAGTAAAAAAAACTTTGATTTAGGAATGATAAATTTTTGTCATAAAACTATAAGAAATTTTGTGACAAAACAATGAATCATCGCTAGCAACAAAATTAGCAACGACACTAATTAGTAACAAATAATATTTTATCACAAAATTCGTTGTAAATTAGCTATGAATTTCGATATTCATTGTAGAATTTCGAAATTCATAGCTAATTTACAACGAATTCCATATTCGTTGCAAATTTTGCAATGAAAATGCTATTCTTTGCAAATTTGTAACAAAAATAATATTCATTGCAAACTCTTCGACGAATTCAGAATTCATCGCAAAAACTTGCAAAAATATAGGAATTGATGCAACCAATTCTGCGATGAATCAATGGATTAATAGCATAATTGAAAACCCAATAATAAATGTGTTCAAAACTGGTGTTGGTTATATTTATTTTTTTAAAAAAAAGTTATTCAGCTTACGATGAATCCATGAATTCGTCATAAAATTATTTTTTTTAAAAAAAAATAAATATGTCCGAAACTAGTTGTGGGATTTAGAGAGCTCAAAATGACATAAAATTAGTTCCTATGTATTCATCTATTTCTTGTGTTTATATAAATGCTCTTAAATATTAATTCGACTAAATATATTGGGATCGGTGATTTTTTTTTAACACAAATGTGCCCAAAAATCTAATTCATGTTTAAAAAATTAATAATCTTAATATATTGGGTCAAATTGATTTTTGAAGTCATTTATATAATTAGAAGAACTAGATGAATATACAGGAACTAGTTTCATGTTATTCCGATCTCCCTAGGTCCCTCAACTAGTTTCAGATACATTTATTTATTTAGTTATTTTACAATGAATCCATGAATTCACTGACAATTCTGCAATGAATCTTATAATTCATCGCATATGAAATCAGTTTCTACATATTCGTCTAGTTCTCCTAATTATATAAATAATCAAGTTGATCAATATATTAAGATCAATAATTTTTATAACATGAATTAGATTTTTTTTGAAAATATTTGTATTACAAAAATCACTTATCCTAATATATTAGATCAAATTGATGTTTGAGGGCATTTGTCTAATCATGAGAAATAGATGAATATAAAAGAATTGCTATTTTAGTCACATCTATTTTATTTTTTATTTAGTTTGCAACGAATCTTAGGATTCATCGCAGAATTGGCAACAAATCCATGGATTCGTTGTAAAATTGGAAAAATATTAAAATAAAAAATTAAATGTGTCCAGAATTGGTTAAAAGACCTAGAGATCTTGGAATAACATAAAATTAGTTCCTATGTATTCATGTATTTTTACTGATTATATAAATATCCTTAAACATCAATTTGACCAAATATATTAAAATTAGTAATTTTTTAACATTAAAATGACTCTAAATGTCTCCAAAACTAGTTGATGGACCTAGAGAGCTTGAAAAGACATAAAACAAGTTCCAATGTATTCATCTAGTTCTTATGATTATATCCATGCTCTCAAATATCAATTTGACACAATATTTATTTTTTATAGCTAAGATAACTAAATGAACTTTAATCGACTGATGACTTAGTAAAAATACTTAAAAATTATTGATTGAACATGTTATAATCATTTTAATGTTAAAAAATCACTCTTTTCAATTTATTTAGTCAAATTGATATTAGGGCATTTATATATTCAGAAGATCTATACAAACACATAGAAACTAGTTTTATATGTTGGTGCAATATCCCTAGATCAAGATTGACCTGGTTGACTAAGTTTGAGTTAGCTCAAGCTTGAGTCTTGATATTTGGATTTCGATGTTTGATAATACATGGAGATTACAGATGCAATCGTCTGATTGGGGAGATTGTTGATATAATTCCCTTCTGGTCAAGGACTGACCAGTTAGATGTGAAGAAAAGTCAAGTAAGTCAAAGGATTGACCGGATACTTGACTAGGAAAGTCCTAACTAGAGGTTAGACAAGGGGAAGTTTTGGTGAGTGAAGTTAGGTAGTTGGAAGTCCTAGTGAGTGAAGCCAGGCAGTTGGAAATCCTGGTGAGTGAAGCTAGGTGAAAGACCCAGTTAGTGAAGCTAGGCAGGTGAAAGTCCCGGTGAGTGAAGCTGGACAATGCAAAAATTCTAGTGAGTGAAGCTAGGTGAAAATCCTGGTGAGTGAAGCTAGGTGAAAATCCTAGTGAGTGAAGCTAGGTGAAAGTCCTGGTGAGTGAAGCCAAGCAGATGGAAAGTCCTAGTGAGTAAAGCAAGGCAAATGGAAAAACTTGGTAAGTGAAGCCAGACACTAAAAAATCCAGATGGGTCAAGGGTGACCAGACATCTGGTGGAAGTCCAAGTGGGTCATGGAGGACCGGACACTTGGTGCGAGACAGTAAGTCCAAGTGGGTCAAGGTTGACTGGATACTTGGCACGAGGAGAAAAGTCCAAGTGGGTCAAGGATTGACCGGACACTTGGTGAAGAAGTCCCGGCAGGTCAAGGTTGACCGGATGCTAGGCATGAGGAGTTCCAACAGGTCATGGTTGATCGGATATTGGGTTTGGGAACCTTGGACTTGAGTTTAGGCAAGTCAAGGTTAGGGTAATCGATCAGATGATCGATTGACCTAAGCCCAATCGATCAACCAATCAATTTGGAGAGTACTGTGACAAGTAGTGACCCAATCAATCGGCCGATCAATTGAGAGTAATTGTCGTGAGCACAAAGAGTTATCCAATCAATCATTCGATCGATTGGGCACCGCCAATCAATCGACCGATCAATTGGGGCGTTGGAAATCACACAAAGTTGCGATAAACGCTGAATCGATCGGTCGATCAATTCAGGTTTCTCCAGCAGAGCACAGAGACACTTTGAATCGATCAGTCGATCGATTCAAGCCTCCCCAATTAATTGGTCAATCGATTGGGATGTGACCGTTGTGAAGAAAGTGTCGGGATTAAAGTCTTCTTCCTCGCAGCGACTCGGTAGAACTCTCCACTATTTTTCTTTCACTATTCTCACAGGTTCATGCCAGTTTCTTGAAGCTTCTTGGAGAAAAATGTTCCTGCACTTCCAAGGTCAAGAGGCATTCCACACAAGGAGAAGCAAGCTAGGGTTTTGTAAATCTTGTAAGATTTGTATTGTATAAGCTTATTTTTCTTTCTTCTTGTATTGTGAGTTTGTATAAGGCTTCTCCGCCTTCGGTAGTTACCGTAAAGGAGTGTTTTCATAGTGGATGAGTGAGTGAGGGTCGGATCCTTGGATTAGTCACCTCTTCTTGAGGTGGATACCAAGTAAATTCTCGTGTTAGCGTTGTGAGTCTTGTTTCGAGTCTTTCTGCTACATATCAACAACAACGAAGCAAGAAAATGAAGCACGATGAGCTATTCCCCCCCCCCCCCCCCCCCTCTAGCACCAACCGACTCTAACATTATATTATTCCAAGCTCCCTAGGTCACTCAATCAATCTCGAACACATTTATTTTTTATTTAATTTTGTTCATTTCTGTGATGAATCTATGGATTCATACTAAAATTGGCAATGAATCCATGGATTCATCGTAGAATTTGCGATAAATTCTTGGATTCATCGTAAAATTTGCAACGAATCCTAAGATTCATTCCAAACTGAATAAAAAATTAAATAAAAGGTAAATGTGTCCGAAACTTGCATATAGACGTAGAAAGCTTAGCATGACATGAGACTAGGTGTTTATATAAATCTCCTTATTATAAAAATACTCTTAAATATTAATTTGACCAAATATATTAAGATCAATGATGGTTAAATACCTCAATTGATGTTTGCAGAGATAGTTGTATGCTATATTAGGAAGATGATGCAGATGTTTGTAAATTCTATAATCAAGCTAGGTACAAGAGCACAAGGAGTTAACAATAACGAAAATCATATAGTTAGTTATTTTATTTGCCTTTAACTCCTAGGTTACAAAGATTTTATACATCAGTGGCAACTGATGAACACATGACTTGACATACAGATCATCAAACAGAAGAGGTGTTGATATGTCATCCATCGAATAAAGAGTCATGGAAAAATTTTGATAAAACATATCTGGAATATGCAAAGGAGACACAAAATCTAAAGAGGTTAATAGATGCTTATATGCAACCACTGATTGTAGAGCTGAAACAACTATGCACATGAAGGTTTCCTACATATGATATTCATACTAATTAGATATTTTGTAATAAAGGTTGCACTTTTTTGGACCATAAATGACTTTCCTACTTATGGTATGCTATCGGGTTGGAGTACTGTTAGGATCTTAGGATGTCCAATATGTATGGAGAGATCAAAGTCAATCAAATTAAAATATGAGAAGAAGTCAAGTTATTTTAATTGTTAGAGATAATTTTTACCATCAAATTATAACTTCAGAAAGAATAAAGATGAATTCATTAAGAATAAAATTGAACGAACACCTTTGCCATTAATATTAATAGGTGAACAAATTTAACACTTTCCATCTATTATTAAAGAGTAACATGGTATAACATATGAATATGGAAGTATATATAAATGGACAAAATAGAGTATATTTTGGGATTTACCATATTGGTTTAGCTATTTGATTCATTATAATCTGAATGTAATGTATATTGAGAAGAATATTTTAGATAATTTGAATGCAAGAAAAGATATGCGACTCCTTTGTAAAAAAACTCACTCTTGATGTCGATGAAAGTAGTAGGAGACTAAAGCCAAAGGCAGTTTATGTTGGGACCTTAATGCCCGGCTAGAAGGGGTGAATAGCCGATCACCCAAATCGTCACTTCTACACTCGTTAGTATGCAACAAAAATATAAAATAAAATACTAACAAATATAAAACTAAACCCTAAACAATACAAAAAAGAAAACCAAGCAAACCTTAACATGTTTGGTTACGTGATTTGGAGATAACTTGCTCCTACTCCATGACTTATTTGTAAGGTAGACGAAACCTTAATTCGTCGGTGGATCAATCCCAGAAAAACCTCCGACTAGCATGATCTCCTTGTGGGTGGAGAAACATCGCCACAACTTTAATCACATACACATGAATCACACACAAGAGCTAGGAAACCTCTGGCTAGCTAAACACCTAGCTGTGTGTAACACCCCAAATTTCATGATCTGGAGTCCTAAAAGTCCTTATAAAAATCTAGAAATGCTTTAGAAATATTCTAGAGATTTTTAAAAAATTTAGAGTATTTTTACGTAATTTTTGGAGGTCGTTTGGTATTTTTACTAAACGAAATAAGTTTCGGCAAAAATATTGTTTAAGCCGAGATTCAAACCATGGACCTCGAGTTAAGCAGAGGTTCATTTAACCAACAAACCAGCCGCGGGTTTGTTAATAAAACCCGAACCAAATAGCATATAAGTTATAGTTTATAACAGAAATAGTTAGGTATTATAAAGGGAGATAAAGAGGGAATTTAGGGGATTATTTACCGAGACCTAATCTCCTCTCTCGCTCGCGAACGGCGTGCGGCGGCTTCTCTCGGGCGGAAACGAAGAAGGGGATTAGGGCAGCTTCTCCAGTGGCCGGCCAAGGGAGATCTCCGAGAGGTCTTCACAAATTCGTGATCGGTTCGTCGAGAGGAGCACGCGGATGCAAGGAATCGCCGGATTTGGAGCTCAACCGAACCCTAGAAGCAAATTTTCCGGCTGTGAGTCCAAGAAACCAAGGTGAGTTGCTACTCACCTGCAGTAGGAGTAGTTCCGCGATTTTGTCTTTCTTCTTTGCTTTGCTTTCGGATTCTTGTTTCCTTCTTTGTTTCCGGAGCACGCATGAAACCCTAGAAGTTTAGTTTCAGCAAGTTTTGGTTTTAGAACACCCCCAGAGATTCGGCTTAGATCTTTCTTTTGCTAATCATGGGACAAGATCAGCCCTAACATTAAGTACTTTAGGTTCTTTAGCTTCAGTTTGAGTCCCTTGCTAATTACCATAACTTGTCAACTTTCACCTTTGTTTTGTAGTTCATTACAGTAGGTCTTTAGTTGATGATTAATTGCCATGAATTGTTAGAATTCACCTTTGATTCGTAGTTCATATCAGTAGGAATTAGTTGATTTCTTTGCTATTTATGAGCATGATTAGCTATACATGTTTAGTATTTCAGTTAGCATGATTCCTTTGCTATTTATGAGCATGATTAGCTATACATGTTTAGTATTTCAGTTAGTATGATTCCTTTATTGCTATTTATGAGCATGATTAGCTGTACATGTTTAGTATTTCAGTTAGCATGATTCCTTTGCTATTTATGAGCATGAGTAGCTATACATGTTAGTTTTTCAGTTAGTTGATTTCTTTGCTATTTATGAGCATGATTAGCTATACATGTTTAGTATTTCAGTTAGCATGATTCCTAATCATGCTATACATGTTTAGTATTTCAGTTAGCATGATTCCTTTGCTATTTATGAGCATGAGTAGCTATACATGTTAGCTTTTCAGTTAGTTGTTTTCTTTGCTATTTATGAGCATGAGTAGCTTTACATGTTAGCATTCAGTTTTAGCATGTTTTTATTTATATACATGCATATCGAGTTTTTGTGAGTAGGATAGCGCTCACTAAGCTTTTAGCTTATAGATACTATTTTCCTCCTACTGCAGATAAAGGAAAAGCTAAAGTATAAGGAAGAAGGCGACAAGGAGATGCTGTGACGGTGTGTGATGTGTGGACTATGGAGATCCTTTGGACTTAGCTAAAGAACTCGCTTATTTAAGAATTTGTTTAGTTTAATTTCTTATTAAGTTGATAAGAAAATTTTGTAGTAAGAAGTTATGTTTCCGCTTTTCATTACCTGCATGTTTTGATTTATTAAACTGCGTGGTTGTGAAAATATATGTTCCAACCGCCTGTGGCTGAGTATACTCTGTATGTATTTACGGATATGGTCACCGGTACAGGGGAGACTCTGCCGAAATTTTTCGGTAGGGTTTCCATGTGATTTTTTATCATACCGGTTAAGTAGAGTTAGTAGTCAAGTAACGGTCATTCTTAGAGTGTAGTAGTAGTAAGAAGGGTGGTCGTTACAGTTGGTATCAGAGCAGTTTCCATTCTCCAGCATCACACATCAGCACCAACCTTGTCGTCTTCCAAGTAAGAATACCTCTTCTCTTATCTATGTTTTATGCTTTCATGTTTATAGATAACTAAAGCATGTTAATATTTGATAGCATTTGACATGATAATAGTAGTTACCTATAACATGATAGTATTAGTTATGCATGTTCTCTACCCATTTAGAAAATGGTACGAGGACGCCCAGCTAGAAGGGCACCAGCTACTGAGCCCCAGCATGAGGCAGGCAGTTCAGTGCCTCCCCCAGACCTTATAGCATTAGTGGGTCAGTTACAGAAGCAACTAGTAGAACAGCAACAGGAGATAGCCACCTTAAAGGCTAATCAGCAGAATACTCCCACCGTCACCCCGGAACCAAACATAGCAACCCCAGCATTTATAGAGGTTCCACCAGTCCAGCCTACAGCACCAGTAGTACCAGCAGCAGAGGCAAAGAGAGAAGCTTATCTGATCCTGTGGCAGAGAATTAAGCCAGAGAATTTCTCAGGCACCAGCGAACCCTGAGATGCTCAGGCTTGGTTCAAAACACTGGAAAGCACGATGGAGCTTCTGGACTGGCCAGAACAGGAGAAGGTGAAGTGTGCCTCCTTCTGCTTGACAGGAGACACACGTATGTGGTGGGAGAGAATCAGAACGAAGTGCCCAGTGAATCAGATGATATGGGCCAACTTCGAGAAGGAATTCTTCGAGGAGTTCTTTCACATGCGGGTCACAAACCGCCACTACGACGAGTTCACGGAGTTTCGTCAGGGCAACCTTTCAGTTGAGGAAGCCGTGAAGAAATTCAACAGGTTGGCTCGTCTATGTCCAGAATTAATCAGCACAGAGAAAGAACGAGTCCGGTTGATGCTTAAAATGCTCAGGCCGGAAATAGCAATGAACGTGGCTAGCGGTGTTCATAGGCCGCAAACCACAGAAGAACTAGTGAGTAGTGCTCTGATCACCGAGCACTACCAGAACAGTATCAAGCAGCAGAAGCAAGTCTCCTCAGAGTCCAGAGGTCACAGCTCGAATGGGAAAGGGAACTCCAGTAACAAGCGCAAATCAGGGAGTTACCCAAAAGGACGACCAGCTAGCAAACAACCTCGTTATCCCAAGTGTGCTACTCGTGGGAAATTCCACCCAGGAATTTATCGCAAGGGTACACGCGGATGCTTCAAATGTGGACAGGAAGGGCACATGGCTAAGCAGTGCCCGAACAAGACCAGCCTTCCTCCACCACAGCAGATTCAGTACGAGGTCAAGCCAGCACAGTTACACCAGATGCAGGCCGCTCTAGATGTTCCACACATCAGTCAGGGCAGACTAGAAGCCCCCTCAGCTACGACGAACGCGAGGATCTACTCACTCACTAGAGAGGACGTAGCAAATGCCTCGACAGTTGCCACAGGTCATATTAGTATTTTACAGTAAAGTACAACTGTCTTATTCGATACTGGGGCAACCTATTCTTATATAGCTAGGGTGTTCGCCGTAAAGTCAGCAATAGCTCCAAAGGTACTCAGTGGTCAGTTTCTGACGACACTACCTTCGGGAGAAGTTATGGCATCCACGCACTGGCTCAGAGCAGTGCCAGTCATTATAGCAGACAGAGAACTCTTTTGTGATCTGATAGTGCTAGGAATGACTGACTACGATGTCATCCTTGGAATGTACTTCCTGATCAGATACGGTGCTTCCATAGAGTGCCGTAAACAGAAAGTCGTATTCCAACCTGAAGCAGAAGCACAGTTCGAGTACATCCAAGAGAAAAAGGCCAAGAAGTTTCTCTCAGCTCTGGAAGTACAGAAATTATTGGATTCAGTCTTTCTCAAAGTTGCTCCTATGAAGGGAGTGATGAGATTTGACAAAAAGGGCAAGTTAAGTCCCCGATACGTAGGACTCTACCTGATCATAGAGAGATTGGGAATGTAGCTTACGAGCTGGATTTACCTAAAGACATGTCAGCAATACACAATGCATTTCATGTCTCTATGCTAAAGAAGTGTATTCACGACCTTAGCCAAGTGATTCAGCCTTAGACAGTGCAGATCCAAGAGGATCTTAGCTATGAGAGCAGACACATATAGTGGACAGAGAATTTAGAAATGTTCATAATTATTCTAAGTTCGAGGACGAACTTTTTTTATAAGGGAGGGAGAATTGTAACACCCCAAATTTCATGATCTGGAGTCCTAAAAGTCCTTATAAAAATCTAGAAATGCTTTAGAAATATTCTAGAGATTTTTAGAAATTTTAGAGTAATTTTACGTAATTTTTGGAGGTCGTTTGGTATTTTTACTAAACGAAAGAAGTTTCGGCAAAAATATTGTTTAAGCCGAGATTCGAACCATGGACCTCGAGTTAAGCAGAGGTTCGTTTAACCAACAAACCAGCCGCGGGTTTGTTAATAAAACCCGAACCAAATAGCATATAAGTTATAGTTGATAACAGAAATAGTTAGGTATTATAAAGGGAGATAAAGAGGGAATTTAGGGGATTATTTACCGAGACCTAATCTCCTCTCTCGCTCGCGAACGGCGTGTGACGGCTTCTCTCGGGCGGAAACGAAGAAGGGGGTTAGGGCAGCTTCTCCAGCGGCCGGCCAAGGGAGATCTCCGAGAGGTCTTCACAAATTCGTGACCGGTTCGTCGAGAGGAGCACGCGGATGCAAGGAATCGCCAGATTTGGAGCTCAACCGAACCCTAGAAGCAAATTTTCCGGCTGTGAGTCCAAGAAACCAAGGTGAGTTGCTACTCACCTGCAGTAGGAGTAGTTCCGCGATTTTGTCTTTCTTCTTTGCTTTGCTTTCGGATTCTTGTTTCCTTCTTTGTTTCCGGAGCACGCATGAAACCCTAGAAGTTTAGTTTCAGCAAGTTTTGGTTTTAGAACACCCCCAGAGATTCGGCTTAGATCTTTCTTTTGCTAATCATGGGACAAGATCAGCCCTAACATTAAGTACTTTAGGTTCTTTAGCTTCAGTTTGAGTCCCTTGCTAATTACCATAACTTGTCAACTTTCACCTTTGTTTTGTAGTTCATTACAGTAGGTCTTTAGTTGATGATTAATTGCCATGAATTGTCAGAGTTCACCTTTGATTCGTAGTTCATATCAGTAGGAATTAGTTGATTTCTTTGCTATTTATGAGCATGATTAGCTATACATGTTTAGTATTTCAGTTAGCATGATTCCTTTGCTATTTATGAGCATGATTAGCTGTACATGTTTAGTATTTCAGTTAGTATGATTCCTTTATTGCTATTTATGAGCATGATTAGCTGTACATGTTTAGTATTTCAGTTAGCATGATTCCTTTGCTATTTATGAGCATGAGTAGCTATACATGTTAGTTTTTCAGTTAGTTGATTTCTTTGCTATTTATGAGCATGATTAGCTATACATGTTTAGTATTTCAGTTAGCATGATTCCTTTGCTATTTATGAGCATGATTAGCTATACATGTTTAGTATTTCAGTTAGCATGATTCCTTTGCTATTTATGAGCATGAGTAGCTATACATGTTAGCTTTTCAGTTAGTTGTTTTCTTTGCTATTTATGAGCATGAGTAGCTTTACATGTTAGCATTCAGTTTTAGCATGTTTTTATTTATATACATGCATATCGAGTTTTTGTGAGTAGGATAGCGCTCACTAAGCTTTTAGCTTATAGATACTATTTTCCTCCTACTGCAGATAAAGGAAAAGCTAAAGTATAAGGAAGAAGGCGACAAGGAGATGCTGTGACGGTGTGTGATGTGTGGACTATGGAGATCCTTTGGACTTAGCTAAAGAACTCGCTTATTTAAGAATTTGTTTAGTTTAATTTCTTATTAAGTTGATAAGAAAATTTTGTAGTAAGAAGTTATGTTTCCGCTTTTCATTACCTGCATGTTTTGATTTATTAAACTGCGTGGTTGTGAAAATATATGTTCCAACCGCCTGTGGCTGAGTATACTCTGTATGTATTTACGGATATGGTCACCGGTACAGGGGAGACTCTGCCGAAATTTTTCGGTAGGGTTTCCATGTGATTTTTTATCATACCGGTTAAGTAGAGTTAGTAGTCAAGTAACGGTCATTCTTAGAGTGTAGTAGTAGTAAGAAGGGTGGTCGTTACACTGTGTTTCCCGACACCAGTCAACTGGTAAAATCACCAGTCGACTGATCCTCTATGGAATTCGACCGTTACATACCAATGGTTTAATACCAGTCGATTGATGGAAGTACCAGTTGATTGTACAATAATGCTCCAGTAACTACTACAATAATTTAGAATTTTATCCTGAGTACAATCTTTTATACTCTTGTCCTTACCCATACAACCTAGACCTAGCCTTCTAGCTTCCTCCATCAACCTCGCATCCCTCGAATGTCTCCTCATCCTTCACGCCTTGCCTTCTGGAGTTTCCATCGATCTTGTCATTGTTGTCGGGTCATCCTTTGCCAAAAGGTTGCGTCTCTGGGACTTCATTTATTGTCAAGTCATACTTAAACTAATGTTGCCAAAACTACATGCTTGGACTTACATCGTCAAGACTCACCT
This sequence comes from Zingiber officinale, assembly GCF_018446385.1. NCBI lineage: Eukaryota > Viridiplantae > Streptophyta > Magnoliopsida > Zingiberales > Zingiberaceae > Zingiber > Zingiber officinale. The sequence goes on along the minus strand of NC_055993.1, from coordinate 14,294,299 downwards.
TTGGACCTTCCTCCTTTGCCAAGATCACACTTAGACTCTCCTTATAGTACCTGTATTCTGTACACTCGCAATGCATATCAAATATAACAATAAACCTAATTTAACCTTTGTCCAAATATTAAAGCTAGGGTACCCAGATTGCTCCAACAGTTTATAAATTGAATACGGAGCAGAGATGTATTGTTTGTGAATGGTTGAAATCATTATAATTTCCATGTGATTATGTCTCTAATATTAGAAGATGTATCGATATAAGGAATACAAATTGATTAGTTTAAAAAGTCATGACTATCATATATTCATATAAAGGCTTATTCCTATTGTTTTTAAGGAACTATTACTAAATTTTGTATGAGATGCCATTACAGAGTTAAGTATTTTTCTACATAATATTTGCTCAACAGTTTTGAAATATTCATACATGGATTCATTAGAGAAAAACATTCCAATTATTTTGTGTAATTTAGAAAGGATATTTTCACCCTCATTTTTTGATTTCATGGAACTTCTTTTCACTACAAGAAAATTGGGATTCTACAACACTTAAAAGACAACATTTTTTTAAAAAAGCGTTATCTTTTTTTTTTAACAACGCTTTTAATGAAAACCGTTGTCTATTTCATTATTTTCTTATTAATAGGCAACATTTTTTTTAAAATCGTTGTCTATTAGTGATTTTTATGGGTCAAAGACAATGTTTTTAAAAAAGTGTTGTCTATTCACTACAAGAAAAACCCTCATAGACATCGATTTTCCACTGCTGGCTATTACAAAATCAACAGATGTCTATGAAGGCGATGTAAAAGGTCTGCCATTTTAGATATTGGGTTATAACTGATGTAGTATCACTTAACGACACCGATTTTCGAATCGATTATGAACCGGTGTAGTATCACTTAACGACACCGGTTCAGCAACGGTATAAAATCGATGTAATATATGTTAATAACACCAGTTTTGGCAGTGGTTTACGACCGATGTAATATTAACAACACCAATTCCATCAAGGATGTAAAACTAATGTAATATCAATTAATGACATCGATTTTGGCAGCGGTGGAAAACCAATGTAATATCAGTATTGTTTAACGACATCGATTCGATTTCTGAAACAGTGAAAAACCGATATTATACAACATTTTAATAGTACAAAATTTTGTTAATATTATTATACATCAGTGTATCTAAACACACCAAGTCAATATCCATGTAACCAACACATAAATATTATTCTTACAACATAAAAAGATAATAGATATTGTACACATCAAGTCTGTATCCACAAATTACACAAATATTCTTCTTACAACATCAAAAGGTAATATATATATTATACACATCAAGTCAGTATCCATAAAATACATAAATATTCTTTTTACAACATCAAAGGGTAATAGATATTGTACACATCAAGGTAGCATCCGCAATTTACATTCCATGCAAATGCATGCATCATCCAAAGTTTTCAAAAATCAAATACCTTTCCTACTCAAATGTAATCTAGCATGCATTCAGCCCACTCGAACCGCACTTCATCAATTTCAACTCTGAAGTAGTTGAGATTTGTAAACTGTAACAACACATAAAAATAGATATTGCAACACTTTCATTTTGTGAATTTAAAAAAAAAATAAAAGAGACATCATTGAGGAAAATAAAAAAGTAAAAGGTGTTAATTACAAAGAAACTTACTGAGACTTGTAAAATATCTTCACAAGCTAATGCAATATCCAGTAGAAGAAGACATACACGGAGAGCTATTTGCTGCATAGGAAAAAATAGCAAGGCAGAATAAAAAGAATCATCTTATCAATAACTCATAAGATGATTAAATTAAGGCATACCTCTTCAATTGGCTCGATATTCTGGAACAACTTTTTGAAAACAGATAATGACTATGTATACTGATGGATATGGTAGAGAATGATTGTCTGTGAAGAACCAAATTAACAAAAATACTAAGAAGAGAACAATTTATTAACTCATTCACTAATTATGGAAAGAAAATTTTTGACAAAATGCATTGAACTACATACAATATTCAACATTGTTACTGAAACATCAAACTCTTGGGCATGGACAACTCTACTGCTATTTATAGCAGCACTTTGATGAATTGAAGCACTATTAGCTTTAAACCCTGAAACCATATAGCCTAGGCATCTATTCTCAGAATCAATCTGGTCCACAAAAAGTATGCACAAGCTCTTCACTCTGCTCCTATAACCAATATAGTTATTAATCAAAGAGTGCATGTAAAATATCTTTTCAGTTGCAAGAACAATGCTAGTTTAAGAAATCATAGAATATTGACTGAATGGATAAACATGGATTAAATTATTTCTAACTTTGAAAAAAAGATAGAGAAAATGGTGAAATTACATGAAATAGATAATAAAATATTAGCAATATTAAAAATACCATGATTTGGAGAAGACATGATTCCCAAGGAACAACAGACTTTTCTGCTATAGAAGAATGGATGATTCTAAAGATCATGTTTAACTTTATCATACATGTTAAGTATAATTATGTCATATAATATTATATGTTTAATATGATTATAGCTTTAATATTTAATAATTCGTTTCCTCAAGAATGTCAGTATGAAGATGAGAAATTATCTTCATAAATTAATTCAAAAAACCAATTACCTATGATTCAGTAAACTTACTTTAACCTTGTTTAATGCATCAAGGAGATTCCTAGGATCAGTACAACCATCTCAAAAGTATTCTGCAACAGCAATGTTATGAAGAACCTGAAATAAATAGAAAATGATTAAGGTTCACACAAACAAGAACTACACATAGTAAATAAACTTCTCTTCTTTTGTATGCAAGTCAACAACAAATCATCATGTACTTTAAAAATGAGTAAGGTATTAGTTAAAATAGAAATAATTAAAGGAAAAAATAGACATGTTTCATATAACAACCAATTAATATATTTTGACATGGAGAAACAACATCAAACCATAAGTTGCAACTATTAGGGAGACCTAAAGACAAACAGTGTAAAAGCCTTCGCACAAAAAGTAGAAGTGTGGATACCAAATATACAATTTCTTCTTTCATATCAAACACAGCAATGAATCATTGGATCACTGTCATCTTTGGGAAGCAATGAGATTTCAATTAAAATAGAACAAATTTGAGGAATTTTACATTTTTGATTTGTATAATAACTGGTCAATTGATTTTTGTATGGAGAAGAACCAAGTAAAATATAGCCAGTGTAAAATCCTTAAGAGTTAAAGTCGAATTATATTTCAACTAAAATATAGATTAAATCAATGACAAATGATAATCAAAGTGAAGAAATAAACAAGTAGGCAACAGGTTCCATTATCACAACAGTTCACAGAACCTAAACATTCTAAAAACACTAAATCTAAGAATTTATTTGTGGTAAAGAATCTAAGCTTGCTGCGCATGAGATGTAATGAATCTGGAATTCAAATGCTAAACACAGTAGGAGTTGAAGTCTTATGAAAGGTCAGGTGCAAGAAAAGGTGAGGAGGGCCCCTTGAGGTTTAATCTTAACAACTTAGCATCTAATATTTGGACGCTAAAGTTAATGCAGGCTGATGACTTTGACTCTGAAATCTACAATATCCACAATTCACACATGATTACAGTACACTCTTCTTCATAGCAAACAACACAGAGTAGGAATCTACAAGTTCCGTTATGCAAGGTTGTCTCACCGCAGAATTACATCCGTCATGCATTTGCTGCAATTTCATAAAAGATATCCTTAGGTCATTAAGCCATGTGCAAGCTATGTTCATCTTTTCACCATTTTTTAAGCCCCAAAATCTTATATATTTTTTATCATAAAGGACCTTTCGTTTGCTCGTAGCTTGGATATGTAGTAGCGTCTGCATATGCTAGAAGATTGGTATAAATGCTTGAAGTAATTATTGGACTAAGAGAGACTTGTCTTCTTCAGTTATCTATTCTACAAACTATTAAGTCATCATTCGAGCAGCACTTTCCATTGATAATTAGTATTCAGAATCCCCCTAACCAGAAATGTACCAGACAGCAGAATCACAGTATAACGAAAGATAAATTAGACGCACCTTCGCATCGCCTCTCTTTTTATCAAAAATCTGGCTCAATATTTCAACGCACTCCTGGAACCGCCGGTTCTGGAACAAGAAAACAGCTTCCTTGGCAAGCCCTTTGGCATCGGAGAGATTCCCTTCATCGTTGGCAGGCCCATCCGTGGTCCTGGCTAGAGCTGCCACGGCCGAGGGAGAGGCTGGTGAATCCTTAATGATCATAATTAACTTGGTCATGAATCGATTTAACAAGAAGGTCAAAAGAAAATACTCACTTAATGATCAAAGCCTTTAGTTGTATACGTAGCGCGTCTAAGAAGCCCAACACACAAATTCTATAGAAACAACAACAACAAAAAGAGGTAAATTTATAAACCAGAAAATATGACATATCAGTGAAAAGAATTAGCATATACATAAAAGAAACTTGATAGTTCAAGGAATACATAAAACCAACTTAGCAACAGGAAATAACAACTGCTCAATCTAGCAAACAAAAATGATAAAATCAACTCAGGGTAGTGTTTGAGGAAATTCATCAAACACATTGCATGCATCAATCAATTAATACTTGCAATCAAGAGATCAAGAAGATGAAACTATCAAAGATGAGGAAGGACTTTTGTAGTGACGATGGATAAAGGAAAAATTACCGGAATGCCAACGGCGAGGAGGAAAGTGGTGGTGACGTCGATCTAGGAAGGGGAAGAGGAAGGCGCGTCGATCATGGCTTACATATAGCATGATAATGTTAAGAAGATGATCTAGCCAACCAGGAAAATAAGCATATTGTGCTGATTTATAACATCAAGAAGGTGCTTCTCTCAGTCACGATTTCCAATTTCTATGCAAAGCTTGATGAAGTCTGCATAGTTTGATATCTAAATTTAGTTATTCGATTCTCCGAGATGATAAAATGGGCAATAGGAGGTGAGCTAGACTCATAAACATCATGGCTTACATGTAATATATATCTTGTTATTAAGATGACAATTATATTGTGAAGATTAAGATATTATAAGAGCTTCAACCGTAAGACACAACCATAGTCTTACCCGACATTCAAATCTACTGTGTTTGAAGAGTAAATGTGAAACCAAACCATTTTTATGAAGCTGAAACATGAGGCATGCACAAGAGATGACCAAACTAAACTGATTCCTTTAGAAATTTACCTTCAATTCAACAAGGATCTCCAACGTGCCCCTTCCAGAGGCGCAGATGAGGAACACAAACCCAAACTTCTCCTGGTAACGGATATTCCAGTCCACCAATTCCTATAGTTTGACGGAAGAAAAAGAATTCAAATCTCAAATTAAAAGAATGATCTCTAAAATAAAGAGGGGAACATGATCAAATCCACCTGCAACGTGGTATCATTGGCAGTAGCCATTGCAGCGGATTGTTCTTCCTTGGACCACCTAATCCGGCCAACAATAAAAAGTTAAAAGGATTCCAGAATAGAAATAGGAATGAGAGGGATTGGAAGAATAGTGACTGTGAAACGGAGGGAGAGATGGATCCGATCGGCGGGTGAGCCGCGAAGGCCTCGAGCCATCCGACGACGTCGATCTGAAGAATTAGAAGGTGAGGAAAGGGGTCGGCGAGGGTGATCGAGAGTAGAGAAGAGGGGGGCAAAGGTGCGACCTTGTTGAACCAGATCCCGCAGGTGGACTGGATTGCGTGGTGGAGGTTGGCAAATGGCGAGGCGGAGGTGAGCTCCTTGGCGAAACGCTTGCTGCCGCAGCACCGTAGCACATCCTCCTCCGTCCACAAAAAAGACGCCATCTTTCGTAGATCTAGGAAGGGGAAGAGGGAGATGAGGCGAGGAGGAAAGTGGTGGTGGCGTCGTGATGGTATACGGTGGATGGCGCGATATAGGTTTAGGTTTGGAGGGAAGAGTGAAGTGTTGCAAATTTTGGCTAAGTATTGATGGGAAAATTAAATTATTTTATTTTGGTTCATTAACACCACTTTTAACAACGATTTTTTACTATCCGATTTCGTAGATAGAACAAGGAAGCTATCATAGACACCGGGTTTTAAAAACCGCTGTTAAAATCGATGTCTATTAACGAAAAAAAGATGCTCATAGACATCGGCTAAAAAAATCGATGTCTATGAGCGAAAATATGAGCTCATAGACACCGGTTTTTGGAAAAACCGGTGTAAAATACTCAAAGACATCGAAATTTGCTTAAAACCGTTGTTGTTCCACCGATGTCTATGAGGGTTTTTCTTGTAGTGATTGTCAAGTCCTCATCTAAATCTAGATTAATATAAACCGTTGGATCAAGTAAGGAGCAGAAAACCATAGTTTCACTCGCCCACCCTCCCGAACCCTTCTCCCAACTCCTCCTCTCACGCCCTAGTTCTCATCTAAATCTCACGCCGGCCTTTTCCATCCAACTCCTCCTCTCAAGCGGCAGATCCCATGCTAAGGCGATCGGCCACGACAGATAGATCCCACCGCACCTACCTCTTCCCCTCCCTCTCCTCCCTCCCCTCCCACCTCCGGGGTCTTCTTCTGCGCTCAGTCTCTGACCAATTCTTTTCCGCAGGGATTCCACAGCTGGCGGGATTTTAGGGTATGAGATTATTTTTCCGTGGTGTTGTTTGTTCCAGCTCTTAGATTTACGGTAGAATGCGGAGGATCGAATTGTTCTATCGCTTTGGTTCTTTTGATTTTTTGGTTTATTGTTTCTTTGTCTGATTTTGACTTGAGAGGAGCACTCTCTGGATGATTTTGTAAGGCGCATTACCCGAGGGTTTCTTTGTTTTTATAAATAATCTGAAAGTTTCCTTCTTGGAGACAAAACTATTTGTAAACGAGGTGGAGATGATTCCATCGCGAAATGAAATTTTGTTCACAATTCCATTCATTTGGATCAACCTTTTTTTGATGTTTCTTTCTATCCTTTATTGTCCCTCTAACAATGAAAAGATGAGACTTGTATAAATTGTCTCTTAAGTAGGATTTTTTTTTAGTTTAGGATCGTCTTCCATCATAATTTGATTCCGCCTGTCATTTCACTGTTCTACAATCATTATTTGAATTGCCTTTCAGACGATATTATTCAAGAACAATGCAAAATTTGTTCCTTGTGGTGTTAGTTTGGAATTCACAATAGAAAAGTACTCTTATCCTTCTTATGCTAGGAAATAAATTGTGCAATCCTCTTCAAAAATTATTTGTTCACCACTCCTGTTTATTCTGGAAAGTGTTTTCTCAAGATTTTGATTCTTATGTGAAAACCCTTCAACCACAGTTCTATTGATTGTTATCTGATCATTTGCTTGATCTTAGTATATCGGTCAAGAATTGCGCTATTGTTGATAAATTTTGTAAGTTATATTCTCTTATTTCCTAGCTCGCTACAGAATAATCAGATGGTTGTTTTTATTTTTGCTATATGTTGTTATTTACTGTTTTCTTTTGTTGTTGATATTCTAAAATATTTGCAATTAATATCTGTTGTTATTTTTTATTTTTGTTTTTTGTTATCTACCTTTCCTTTGTTATCTGTTGTTTTTAAACTTGTGTTTGTGTTAATATTTTGTATATTATTTACAACTATTTTGAAGATGTTAGCTCATTGTTGGTTATTTAGTTGTTATAAGAATGGATAAATAATGGATGTCAAAGGATAGACTATCACGTGAATATGAGTTTGGAGTAGAGTCTTTCTTGCAATTTGCAATCACAAACGCTAATGATCGTAACGCAATACCTTGCCCATATGAAAAATGTGCTAATTTAAATAAGAGAAATGTACAAACTATCAGAGCACATATGTATTGTAATGGTATAGATTTGACATATCATACATGGATATGGCACGGCGAAAGAGCTACGATAGGGAACTCAAAGAATGATAGTGATCAAGTAGGGCCAGATGAACAAAATTATGTTGCTGAGGACCCAATAGATATGGTACATGCTGCATTTGATAGTTATGCTGAGAATCCAACCCAATTCAATAAGCTACTTGAAGATGCCGAGAAACCTTTATATCCTGGATGCACTAAATTTACAAGGTTATTTGCAGTTGTGAAATTATTCAACTTGAAGGCAAAATATAGTTGGAGTGATAAAAGTTTCACTGACCTACTTAGTTTGTTAGGAGAAATCCTTCCAGATGACAATGAATTGCCTTTATCTTCTTATGATGCAAAGAAAAACTTATGTGCATTAGGGATGGATTACGTGAAAATTCATGCTTACCCTAATGATTGTATCTTATATCGGAAGGAGTATGAGGATTTTATCAATTGTCCTACTTGCGGGATGTCAAGGTGGAAGTTTGGCCAACAAAATATGATAAAGGAAGGAGTTCCTGCAAAGTTTCTATGGTACTTCCCCCCTATTCCAAGATTTCAAAGAATGTTTCGAAATAAAGAGATATCCAAGGAGTTGACTTGACATGCTGATAAAAGACTTTATGATGGATACATACGTCATCCAGCTGATGCACCATCTTGGAAAATAATTGATCACAAGTGGCCAGATTTTGCTACTGAGGTAAGAAATCTTAGATTGGTCATATCAGCTGATGGGATGAATCCCCATGGTTCGATGAGTTCTGCATATAGTTGTTGGCCAGTTTTAATGATCACTTATAATCTTCCTCCATGGTTGTGTATGAACAGAAAATTTATGATGCTCACATTGTTGATATCTGGTCCCAAACAACTGGGAAATGTTATTGATGTTTACTTAGCACCTCTAATTGATGACTTAAAATGCTTATGGGATATAGGCGTTGAATCATATGATGCATATCGACAAGAAACTTTCTCGCTTAGAGTTGTCTTACTATGGACTATTAATGACTTCCCTGCATATGGGAACATGTCAGGATGTATTGTAAAAGGATATCATACATGTCCTATTTGTGGTGAAGAAACCTATTCACAAAGGTTGAAGCATAGTAGGAAAATGTCATATACAGGCCATAGAAGGTTTCCACCTGCAACTCATCCTTATCGAAGGCAAAGGAAGGCATTTAATGGAAACTAAGAATTTACCCCTACCCTAAAACCATTGAGTGGCGACAAAGTTTTTGAAAGAGTTGAAAGAATTAATTGTCATTGGGGAAAAATCAATGGGAATATTTAGTCGAAGAAGAATGATGTAAAATCATACTGGAAAAAGAAATCAATATTCTTTGAACTTCACTATTGGAAACATCTACACATTCGACATGTTCTTGATGTGATGTATATTGAAAAAAATGTTTGTGAAAGTCTCATCGGTACGTTACTTGATATTCCAGGAAAAACAAAGGATGGAATAGCATCAAGATTAGACCTTTTGGAAATGAATGTGAGGATAGATTTGGCACCAAGGATGGGGGAGAAGAGAAGATTTTTGCCAGCAGCCTGTTATACACTTAGTAAGGATGAGACAAGAAAGATTTTGAATTTTTTGTTTGGAATACAACTTCCAACATGTTACTCATCTAATTTTAAAAATCTTGTGTCGATGAAAGATTTGAAACTTATTAGCCTTAAGTCACATGACTACCATACTTTAATGCAACAATTGCTTCCAGTGGTCATCCATGGTGTCTTGCCCAAACATGTCAGACACACTATCACTCGATTGTGTTTCTTCTTCAATGGGTTATGTAATAAAGTGATAGATGTCTCAAAGTTGGATTATATGCAAAGAGAGATTGTGACAATATTATGTTTACTTGAAAAGTATTTTCCCCCATCATTTTTTGATATGATGATTCATTTAACTGTTCATCTTGTATGAGAGGTGAAATTATGTGGACCAGTTTGGTATAGGTGCATGTACCCATTTGAAAGATACATGAAGATTTTGAAAGGTTATGTGCGAAATCATAATCGACCTGAATGGTGTATAGTTGAATGTTATATTGCTGAAGAGGCTGTTGAATTTTGCTCAGATTATCTTTGTAGTGTGCACACAATTGGGATCCATTAAGCCATCAACAAATTGAACTTACTAAGCCATTATCGGGTGTTGTGGTGCACTCCACTAGTCACGATGAGTTGCAGCAAGCACATCGTTACGTATTGGCAAATGATGCGGAGATTGATTTCTATATCGAGTAATTTTTCCAACTTATTAATACTTTCATTTGGTTAGCTTACATTCTATTGGTTTATTTATTCCTAATAATTTTATTAGGGAACACATGACATATTTGAATGCAAGATTTCGTCAAAGGGCTAAGTCCAAGAAGTGGTTACAAGATGAGCATAACCGAACGTTTACTACTTGGTTATATGATGGTGTAAGTTCCTTTAGTATTACATATTGGCATACATTCATTATCATATTTATTCGTAATTAACAATTTATCACATAAAAAATATAGGTTGCACGTGTAGACCATTCCACTCATCAAGTATCAGAAAGATTGAAATGGATAGTGCATGGACCTAACAAGCAAATCTTAAAGTACTTTAGTTATTTGATTGATGGGGTTACTTATGCTACAAAAGAGCGTGATGATATACGAGTTGTACAAAACTCCGGAGTTAGCTTAGTCGCAAAGACAATGCAAGTTGCTAGTGCAAAGGATAAAAAATCTATTGTGTCAGATATGGTTTTTTATGGAGTTATAGAAGAAATATGGGTAGTTGATTACACCAAATTTCAAATTCCAATGTTCAAATGTAATTGGGTGGAGAATAATAATGGTATTAAAGTTGATGATCTTGGTTTCACATTGGTAAACCTCAATCGAATTGGATTCAAATCCGACTCTTTTATCTTGGCTAGTCAAGCAAAGCAAGTATTTTACATCCAAGATCCTGAAGATCCTTTATGGAGTGTTGTACTTGCAACTCCAAGCAAAGAGTACTTTGAATGCATAAATGGTACAGAGTTTGAAGAAACTGCAATCCACTATCAATGTTTTAGCAGAGGGTTACCACCAATGGATGTTGACGGAGAAGATGATAATGAACCACCATACATTCGGGATGACTGTGCTGGGAATTGGGTTGACAATATTTAACTACTGAACTTTTTACTTTTCAAGATGAGTTTGTAAACAATTTAAATTGATATGTTATTTACCTTTGAAGAATGATATGTTGTGGGCAATATTGATATGTTTTGTTTCTCATGTTGTGGACAATATTGATATGTTGTTAGTTTTTATCACATTGTCTATTTACTTTTTCTATGATTATTTTTATCATGTTGTTGTGATCAGCAGAAGGTGTGGACTCCATGGAAGCCTCTAGAAAGCCTGCAAAAAAAGGTAAGGGTAAGGAAAAAATTGCAACTCCAGCCACTACCGAGAGTTGGGATGGTAACACAGAGTTGGATTCTACAAACACCCAAACCACAAGAATGTCTAGAGGTCGTACACACCTAGATAAGCTAGCTAAGCAAAGGATTCAAGGAGTTAGAAAGGATGTTACATTCAATAAACTTGGACAACCAATAGGAGAAGCAGCTATTGCAATGCAAAGTTATATTGGTGTTTTGGCTCGAGAAAAGGTTCAAATTAGTTACAAGACTTGGAAATATGTTCCAAGTGATGTTAAAGAACTAATCTGGGAATCAGTTAATGTAAGTAAATTAGCATCTTTTATCGATTATTATAATATATTGACTGTTTGTATTAATTATTTTAAACATATTTCTATTTTTTTGATTTACAGTTGATGTACAATGTTGACCCAAAGTGGAAGAATGGTTGTTTGAAATCAGCAAACAATAAGTGGCGTCAATACAAAAGTTATCTCACTAAGACGTTCATTTTAAGTAAGCTTGATAAACCTGAGGAGTTGGATGAGCCACCTACTGGCTATGATATTACAAGAGATACTTGGAGGTCGTTTGTGATTAGTCGCATGTCTAACGACTTCATGGTAAGATTTGTAATTTATTCTTTTAAAACTAGTTTATTTATATTCAAGTTTAACAACACATGTATCCTGATGTATCCTCACTAACTAGAAACTAAGTGATCAACAAAAAGAAAGAAGAAAACAACACATGTATCCTCATTGGTTTTCACGTAAAGGATATGCACGATTTGTGGAAGAAATAGTAAGTATTTTTTTAGCATATTTTCTTATGAACCCTCCAATTTATTCACATAAAATTATTTGAATTTTCACTGTGCCAGTGGGATTATTGATTGTGTCTTGTTGTTTTCCCATATTCTCTACTATTTGGTGGCATTTCACTGTCAATGTGGTTGTTGAGACGCAAGTTCTATGCAGTAGACGCAAGTTCTATACAGGAGCAAACCACCTTTGGTACCGCATACTCAACATCTGAGTCTGAAACTGAGTATGCGGCGGGCTGGCTTGTTGCTGCAAGTTGTTGACAGTTAGTGATACTTTTGGTACCCCATGCCTTAAAGCTTTTCCCTAATTTCCAATTTAATTTAATGATTGTACCTCTGCGAGATGTGCTGCTTTAGTTGGCTCTAATCCTGATCACATTCCTGATTGTTCTAGTGCTACAATTTGATGACCAATTCCTGCGAGTTTGTTTCATTTAATGACTAATTTTATTCATTTAACTGTTATTGGAATTTTCTTGTTGCAGGCGACAGAATTATGTGATGATGACGACATTAATAGAGCTATTATGTGGAAGAAAGGACGAGTCACCAAAGAAGGTGGCTTTGAAAGAGAGGATTTGATAAAAAAAAAAAAGTACAACAGATTGTAAGCAAAATAACAATACATAAAAGTACCAATTTTATTGAACTGATAACTCTTTTAGTAATAATGTTTTTTAATGTGCCTGACAAGATGGTTACATTCAACAAAAGAGGGAGGGTAAGCTGAAAATTGAAGGAACCAAAGAGGATATACTTACCAAAGCACTTGACACTGAAGAATATAATGGCCTTGTGAGGGGTATTGGAGGTCATATCACTCCAACAATATATTTCAATTCTGGTAGAACATGGAAGCATGCTGATGTAATCACTGAGCATAAAAGGGAGCTGACGGAGGTGAGGAAGAAAATTTTAGAACAAGATGCACGTATACAAAACCTTGAAGTAATGGTGTATAAAAAGGGTGCAAGCGACAATTCGATTGATGACAAAGGCAGTTGCTCAGTAAAGTTGCAACCCATGATTGAAGATGACATGAAGAACGATGATGATGACCTACAAATTTTGTGTCAAGCTGATGCTTTGCAGGTATAACACTAGTTGCATTTATATTAATTGTGACCTATAGATTTTGTGACCTGCAACTTTTACATTTTAGGGAAAACCAGTTGCATTGACATTGGAATCTAGCACAAATATTGTTGCACATGGTACAATTGTTTGTGGCAATGTATCTGATAAAATGTTTCATGGTGTTCCATTTCCCAATAATTGCATGCGAGTCTCCATTGATGAAGCAGTAGAAAAATCAGCACCTTTGCCATATCCAATTCCAAGTGAATTTGAAGTAATTGGTGATGCTGTAGGAACCCATGTGGCTTGTCCAAAACACTTGATAGTGAACCAAGATGAGGTATTTGTTAGATTTTATTTCAAATTAAATTTCCACTTTTTTTTATTAATCATCATATCTAACTGTCATCATTTGAAATTATTAGAAGCCTCGAAGGAAGAAGCTTGAACAACCAAAAAAGAAACATACTTTGTCAACAAGTGCCCCAAGAGCATTACATATGTTATATTGTTATAGTAAGCGTGCTTTAGATGATGGCAGATATATATCAGTGAGTTTAGATTATGACGTGTTTGATGATGATTATGAACTTGTTCTGCACCTTGAGGACATCATTCCTTTGTATCATTTGGAGCCCCTTTCAGGCAATTGTGTAGTTGGCTACATATGGTAAGTGTTTAGATTTAGCAATTTAAATATAATTTTAGCAGGGTTACTGTAATCTATGATAATCATCCATTTTGTGAATAACTTTCATTTTCAATCTACCTCTTCGTTTTATTATGTTTGCAACGGCAGACATCTTTATAAAAAAATGCTGAAAGATAACAAGAAATAGAAATTCAGATTTGTGAATCCACATAAAATCCCATATATGGCAAATACTACACATGACAAAAAAGGTAAGCTTGAAAGGCTAAACCAAAGGGCAAGTCATTTGGCAGGCAGGCTAAGTGGTGCATTTGTAGATCAACTAGTATTGGTGCCATGTAATATCGGGTAAGTAAGAATTAAAACATCACTTTCAATTGTTGTCTTTTGATAATTTATTGAATTATATGCACTAATTATGTATTTGTTGCATATTTTCCATTGGATTCTCACTGTCATTGACCCTTACAATGAAGTTATTTATTTGTTGGATTCTCTAAGGCACCGCATTCATGATGAGGATTGGAAATATATAGTAGAAATGTGAGTTCATATTCCTTTTTTATTAAGCATTTATGTTAATACAAAACTCATATATAAAAAAATCATTAACGTATGAAGGGCCTTAAGATTGTTTAATTCAAATAAGGGAAGAAAAGGTAGAAAAAAGGCTATGTGGGTAATAGTAAAGGTATGTGTAATTATATATAACATATATTTTAATGAGTATGTTTATAATTAATAATTTGTCTCTAATTACCATAGGCTCCTCGACAACAAGATGCCAAACAATGTGGTTACTATGTGATGCGATTTATGAGACAAATTGTTGAAGAAGTTGAAATTATCGAAAGAGATTCACTACGATCTATAGTAATGTTTACTTGCTTATGTCTCAAATTATTTGAAATAAACTATTTAAAATTTGCAAAGTCAATGTTGATTTTTTTTTTCTCATTAATGTTCACAGTTCACACAAGTAGAGTATTCTCGAGAAGAAATTGATGAGGTGTGATCAGAGTTGGCAGAATGTATACAAGATCATATTTATGAGTAGGTGCGTTCAAATTTATGTAAGTTCATTACCTTGTTTTAGCTAAAGTTTATGTAAGTTCATTATCTTTAGCAAGAAGCAACTTTTTGCTTCTTTGGAATCCATTTTTAGCTATGAGATGCAATCTACCCTTGTTTGTTATTCTCAGTTTAATCTGTGATAAAGAGTCTTCTTGGTCAATCAATACATTTCTTATAATTCATTAACTGAATTATATAAATTGACCATAGGGGTTACATATCTCAGATTCATCTTCTAGCTCAAAATTGCTAAAGGTGTTAATTTAGTATATATCTTTATTTCTAGTTTTAGTATAATGTTCAACTGCTTTTTAAAAGAGATGTGCTCCCATGAGATGTAATTGCCAGTAAATAAAATATTAAATTATACTATAACACTAGATATTGCTTCAAGAAACTGAATGGTTTAGTTAATGCGAGTGACCAAATCCTGCTAATTGTGTGGATGTTTGTTTGCCGTTGCATGCTGAAGGTTCTTATTATTTGTTTGAATAGTTATTTATGGTTCTTTAATACACTGTGATTTAGACCTTTGTTTGGTGTTGCATACTGATGTTTGTTTGGCGTTGCATGCTGAGGCTGCCAAGCCTAATACACTGTGATTTAGACCTTTATTGCTTATTATTTTGATGTCATTTAACTGTCTGCTTCTGATTTTGTTTGGATATCTTTTTTAACGTTGCATGACATCATTTTGTTTGTTTCTGCATGTTTGATGCTGTTATACACTTCGCTGGACTAAAATCTATTTGTGAAAGTTCATTTAGGAATACTTTTATTTGTCTAAACCCCTACTACACTTCGCTGGACATAGTTTATAATTACTTTTTCTTTATCTTGCAGTGAGAGTCTTCAGTATTACTTTTTATTTAAAATGCTCTAGTTAGTGGTATCCTTTTGACTTCCTAGTAAAATATATTTGATTTGTGAGCAATAGCTTCTCCAGCTTATTAATTTTCACTGCTGCTTATTAGTGGCTTCTTATCAATCCTAGTGGCTAGTCGCTTGGATGTAGATGCTCCAGTTCTAATCAACACAATGGCACTCTAATATGGATAAGTTCTGTTTTATACTCAATCTAATTATCATTGGTGACTAGTCACTTAGGTGGAGATGCTCCAGTTCTTAAACTCTAGATCATTTTTTCCCTACTTCGCTCAAGCCACATCAGCAGTAGTTAAAAAATTACAAGGGCAACAATTAAGCTGTAGCTCAGATATATTGGAGTACTTTCTTGTCTTCAGTTTGTTGCCCTTAATTCATGCTAAGTCATTATGGGTTCGGTCATCGACATTGTGATGAATGGCACAATATTAAGTCTATTCTGCAAGCTCTCTTTGCAAATATTCTGCAAGCTTTCTGCAAGCTTTATGCAAGATTTTTGCAAGCTTTATGCAAGATTTTGGCAAGCTTTAAGTCTATCAAGCATGTTAAACTAAAAATTCTACAAGCTTTCTTTAGGAAGTTGGCAATTTTCCACTATTGGTTAAACTCATATTCTAAAGAATGTTTCATTTTAGTTTTCTTTCTGCAACTACTGTATGCATTTTAGAATAGAGAAATACTATATGAATTTTAGAATGGAGAAATTGCAAGCTTTCTCTGCATATTACAAACTACGCAGTTTGAAGAATGCAGTTTAGAAACTGCATGAATTTTAGAATGCATATTAGAAACTGCATGCATTTTAGAATGCAGTTTGAAGAAACGTTGCCTTTCTGCAAGCCAAGCTTTCTTTCTGCAAGCTTTCTTTCTGCAGTTTGAAGAAACGTTGCATTTCTACAAGCTTTCTTTCTTTCTTTCTACAAGCATTTCATTTCTGAGTAATGAGTTTTGGTTCATTTATAGAAAATAGCTAGTAGAAGTAATTTTTTGGTTCAACTATTGACTGTAATTTTTTTTTATATTTCAGACCAACTGTTCAATCTGTTCAAAGCTCACAAAGATCCTAGACAAAATCCAATTGCTTATTCCTGTAATAGATTGAGAAAGACAAGCTACTTCTTCAGTATTGTGCTAGTAATTACTATACTGTTTTGTCCCGTTCTCAAGCCAATAATAATTTTTTAGTGTAGCCAGTAGAAGTAATCAGATTGTTGGCTTTGAGGTCGGCTAGTTATTTTGTGCTCTTTTGTTTTAAATGTGAATATCACTATCTACTTTGAAACAGAATTAGTGTTAATTTTGATATTTACTAGCTTCTCATGTAAATACTAATATTACTTCAATGTCAGAATTCTATTATTTTGGTATGAGTTTGAAATCAGTAGCTGAGCTGATTATATGTAAAATTCGAATCTGGACATGGTAAAAGAAAAATAATAGTTTCGTAAATATAAAAATAATGATTTTAAAATATTTTTTTATTTTTTTCTTTAAAACGACAACGCTTTTAAAGTGATGCAAAAAGTGTTGTTTTTGTAAAAAACAACAACGCTTTTAAAGCGTTGTAATAGTGTTGTCTTTGCAAAACATGACAATGCTTTTAAAGCGTTGCAAAAGCGTTATCTTTTCTACTAAAAACAACGCTTTAAATGCGTTACAAAAACGTTATCTTTGCAAAAACCGACAACGCTTTTAAAGCGTTGCAAAAGCGTTGTCTTCGCTATAAACGACAACGCTTTAAAAGTGTTGTCGTTGAGCAGACTTTTAACAATAGTGTTTTTAACAACGCTTTTTTAGGCACATAGACAACGCTTTAAAAGCGTTGTCTATTAGCTTTTTTCTTGTAGTGTTTGGTTCACTTGCTATATGAGGTCAAAGTTGGAGAACCTGCCCATTTTCGATGAATGTATCCATTTGAACGGTAAAATTTTCATCTTCTATACTTCGACAATCTGCTATTTTAAAAATTGACTAATTTTATTATATATTAATATCTAATATAATTTATTTTATTACCATCAAATTCTTATATCATTTGAAAAAAAAAGTAAAAAATAAGGCATGAGTTGAAGCCTCTATTGTTAATACATACATTGTGAAGAAAGTAACAACTTTTACATCATATTATTTTGTCTCACATTCAAAGCCAAAGGTGAAGAGCGGGAAAAAATGATGAGGGTCTTATTGATCCAAATTTAAACTCATTCTTAATTTTTAAGTACCTTGGTCAACCAAGTGGACAATGTATACAGAGATATTTAACTAGTCAAGAATAATGAGCAACCCAGACATATATTTTACCACATTGTCCAGAAGTATCGTCATATTATGAGTTAATATATATTTTTTATTTTATTTATTTGTTATGTCATAAATTATTTGTGTTATAATTTTTTTATCTTAGTATTTTTTAAAACTTATATTCTAAATTGTCGGCACAAGAGTTTGATCGCTTGTGTAAAGAAAAAATTGTACAATGGTTTAAATCATATGTAAGTAGACAATTTAAATTTGGTTTACACATATGCAGATTTTTCACAATTAGCATATTTGACATTAGGTTCATGATAATCAAACTCACCTTAAACAATTTGTTAATTCATCTATCATGGGGTCAAAAAGCATTGGTAAACACTTGGCCAGCATATTTCATAAATGGATATAATTTTTATACTCAAGAATATGGAACGGGGAAGACTACAATGAATGGTAGGGCTTGTGTTTAGTTATCCAATGATAGAGGTGCAAACAATAATTTTTATAGTTTGTTGGATGAAATTATAGATGTAAAATATCCTGGACTAGAAATATGAGTTATCTTATTTATATGTCGTTGGTTTGACCCTGTCAGAGGGATGAAGGTATATCCATGTTAGAATTTGATTGAAATAAATCATAAGAGATTGTATAAGAGATATGAATCATTTGTGTTTGCACAATAAGTGATTCAAGTATTCTATTCTTCATATCCTAGTTTGAAACATAATAAGATTGATTGGCGGGATATTTGTAAAACAAAAGCACGAAAAATTGAGGAACATTGTGAAGACATTGCATATCAACAAGAGAAAGTTGTGAATACATTTCAGATCGAGGAATATATTATTCCAACGTTATGAGATCCTAGTGGAGTAGTGATAAATGTGGATGCAAGTAAAAATCATAAAAATGATGATGAATCAGATGATGATGATGATGATGATGATGATGATGATGATAATGATAATGATAATGATGACGATGATGATCATGATGGTGAGGAGGATGATGAGGAGATGAGACTGAAAATGAGTATTTTGATATTTGATGCTGAGTAAATTTTTAAATCTTAATATTACAACCTATTTTCATATACGATAATGTTTTTATTTATGAGGAAATTCAATTTTAATCTATAAATTTACAAAACTCATAACTTAATTAGTTATGTATATATTATCTCATTAAATGCACTATATTTTTTCCTATAGGTCATTACATGTGGCATGTCTCTATTTGTTGCACACTCTCTGATATGTTCACAAATATAGTAAGTTTTTTCATATTCTTCATTATGCATTAAATTTATTTACTTTATCTTAACAATTTTGGTTGACAATATTGACATGGTGGGCACAGATAGACTTCTCTTGGCCAGTCAACTTCATCATCGAGCATTGGACCTATGACCCCCCTCAAGTGCAAGATCGTCCCATGCATCTTTACCAGCACCTTTGCATTCATCATCGCCAGTACCTTCGCTAGTATAGTCTCCCACGCATGTCCTTCATTCGGCCAGAAACTCAACTACTGAGTTTATAGACGCTCGAGAGTTGATAGTCCTGCTTGAAGATTTATACGTACTATAAAATATTTTATTTTTTCAACTAACTTAATTATTTAACATTATTTGTTTGTAATGATAAAATTTCAAATTATGTACAAGTTATTAATGATATTAATTGAATCATGAATAACCATTAGGGAAGTGCTTCAATTACATATACAAGCACTCTGGCATCAATCAAAAAGCTCTAGTGGAAGGTGTTTAAGGTATTGTTGGTCCCGGTGCAGCCAGTAAGAGAGGGGTGAATTTCCTGTAAAATAAAAATAACTATTTCTCGATCTTTCAACTCAAATTAGTAGCATAATTATAATAAATTAATTGAACAACTAATAAAATAAAAGAGGCAGAAGAATTACTTAGTTACAACCTAGGCGGTTGTTAATCTAAGACAAAAGAAAGCACTATAAAGTGTCCTTCATGGAAGACGGAGAAGCCTCTTACACTCATTGAACGTTCAGAAATATGCTAGGAAATGCATATAAGAGTTGTTGATTATTTCCTAACTCCAGGGGTCTTTTTATAGCCGATGGAAAACTCTATCGTAGTTGAAAGACGCCTTCAATAGGATCTAAGGCACTTGCAAGTGGAAAACTTTATCTGCCAAAGATAAAGTTTTATCTTTAGTTAACGACTAGGGAAGGTGCCTCCAACAGGCTAGAAGGTACATTCGACACTGTTCATCGAAGGTGTCTTCCAAGCCATCGAAGATGCCTTCCATAAGGTAGATCAGCTCCTTAGTTGATCTCTTCATGTGGGTGATGATCCAACTAACCAGAGTTGAGCTCACCTGAATCCAATTATGACATTCTCCTCGAGCAGACTTCCTTCCAGATTTCTCATCCTTCGAACGTCATACACATCCTTCTCATCCATGGTGTAATCTTTCGTAGCACTTCGTCCCTCGGATGCACCGAGCCCGTCGGCTCCTTTCTCGTACCATCCTTCTCGCTAGCTGCATCTTTCACTTGACTTCTTGTGTTCTTAAGCTCATGAACACTTAGACATAAGGATAAAAAATAACATGACCTAACTTAACTTGGTTGAGTATATCAAAACTATCACGGGGTACTTACAGGTATATCCCCTTCAATTTATATATGAAATTAAGTAAATATGTAATCAATTATTTTTTCCATTTTAGCGAGCATTCAATTGGGACCCAAGTGAAGAAGTAGAAATAAAAATAATATTTAAGAAAAATATGTGGCGATCACATTCGATGTGTACTAAATCATACTAAGACTAGGGAGAAAAAGTCATCCTGCATCACCGATGAACATTGAGCTACGATCTCTAATGTTTGGGCAATTAATGAGAGCAAACAAAGGAGTCATCAAATAGAACAAACCAAACTTATAATTCTGAAGACTCGTCTGCTACGTATGCGGGAGACTCTATTAATCTAGATGTCATACAGGTAGATTGGTAATTTTTTAACTTCCTCACTAATTTTTTAATCTATTTTATTATTTTTAATAGTATTTTTTAGACCAAGAAAATGGGGAAGGAGCCTACATTCATAGATAATTTCACCCACACATTTAGAAAAAAAAGGACAAAACTTGGAATGGAAATAGAGCTAAAGCAATAAAGTTTGGATTAATCTTTATTTGTTCTTAATTTATAACTTAGATTCTACTCGTTATGTACCTGGTCTCTCTTTAAAATATTGTTATTGTAATTTTATTATAATTTTTCTAATGACAATACATGATAAATATGATGAGCTAGAGCTAACACAGAGATGCTCACAAGCTAGTGATAATACTAAGGAATTTGAGCCCTTTGTTGGTAATAATATGAGTTTATGGTTGGAGGCAAGTGTGAAAGTGAAAGGGAAAAGGATATTGAGAACGAGTTATTTGAGCAAAACCTATAGAGTTACTGGTACATCTTCTTCCACCCCACCAACAGTAAAGGCCCAAATAAATAGTTTGACTTAAGATGTTAGTCATTTAAAGGGGATAATATTACAAAGGGATCAAGAAATGTTGCAAAGAGATCATGAAATTAGTGATTTGCAACAACAACAAGACTTCATAATATGACATCTTCAGTTGAGCTCCGCTCCAAGTCAGATTTCTCCTTGTTTTGGTGATGATGATGGTGGTGATAGTTCTTTATGACATTATTTGTGTATGAATGTTATTTGTCTCAAAATTAGTATTTTTAAATATTAATTATTTATTTGTGAACTTTTTATTTTTATATATTTTTTTATTAATACCGTTAATTTGTTTTGTGTTAGTTTATAGGATTTTCTTTCTTTTATAAAAATGATGTTTTTTGTTTGTTTGTTTTGATGTAGGAAAAGAAGAATACTGGATGAAGAAAAAAGTGTTTGTTATGGAGAAGAAAATGATTTGGTGATGTAACTTATTGACTCGTATGGATTTAATATGTAACCTATTGACTTGTTTGTATGGATTTGATATGAATTTGATATGTAAAATGTTTGTTTCTATGGATTTGATAAGTAAGATGTTTGTTTGTATGAATATTGTTTATTTGGTTTTATTTTGATGATTTTTTACTTGTATGATTGTAGAAGTTGTGAAATAGGATGAGTTAGATGTATATATTAAATAGGATGTGTTATATAAACAGGTTTGGAAATGGTTTATGTATTGTATTAACATGATAAAATGGAAAAATAACTAGGTTTTGGCCAAAATTTTAATGTTTTGGAATGAAGTTGGCAACGAATTATTTTCGCAGCCAACTAATCGTAAATTTATTGTGTATCGCAAATATGCGACGAATCTATTTCGTCGCAGATTTGGCGATGAATCTGTGGTTTCGTCACAAATTTGGCAACTTACCATATTAGCGACAAATCCGTATTTGTTGTAAATATGCGACAAAAATAATATTCGTAGCCAAAACTGGGACGTAATGGGGATTCGTTGCAAACCTAATTTAGTGATGAATACTATTTTTTTATTTTCATTGCAAATGTGCAACGAAATTTGTGATGAAAATAAAATTCATCGCAAATTCTACGACAAGCTTACATGTTTTCATCGTAGAATTTGGTGACGCCTAATTTGTAACAAAAAATTTTTTGTCACAGAATTCATCGTAAATTGATTTTGTGGCAATTTTGTTTTTAAAAAATTAGTCATAAAATTCGTCTCCAAAAACTTATTTTTTTAGTAGGTAAACATGGGTGATAGAAATGCAAAAGAAATTGAATTTGTATTGCTTCATTAACTTTTTTTTTTTTTTTTTTGCTAAAATTACCTAGTAAGCTGTTGTTTTAAAACAATTTGACTAGGTTAATTTTCTAAATTTTTTTAATTTTTTTTTAAATTATGTTGATGCTTAAAATCTCTCCCAGCTAGAGAAGTCGATCGCAAGGTCACCATGATAATTTACTTTTTTTTATCTCGTTGTGATGCCGGAGATGAGGGGGTACTTGGAATGAACGAGTTACCTTTTGTCACCTTTTGAATACCATGATAATTTCAATAAATAGTTTGATCAGATCTTCCACTTTTGTAATTCTCACAAACTCTCAATCAATCTATTTTAGTAAATAGCTTCATTAGACTATTTTTTATATCTCAAGGTAAAAATTAAACCATTGTTTCATAGAAAAAGCTCTCCCTTTTCATTTAACTTATTTTACTAAACATTTCCATAACGAAAATTTTAAGGTTTGTGAGTATTAATGACATTATATATACTCTTCTCTTCAGTACGTTAAGCATGTCCAAAAAGAGGTTCATATCTTATCTTAGGTCCATTTTAGATAATTATATCTTATTAACCTAATTTATAGGTTTTACCACGTTATCATATGAGTTTTTTTTTATGTTTTTTTTTTGAAATTTTCTTTTGACGTTTCAAGTTGAGGTCAATCTCCATGATGCTGCACATAACGAACCCGAGCATTGAATTGAAGACTTTGTGGTAATCAGTTTACGTCGGGCCGCCCCGGCAGCCGCTTTAATCTGGTCGCGTCCCAGTGTCCTACTCGCCGCCGTCCGCCGCGTGTGGATTTCGCCGCATTCAATGGAAGCACATCCGATCATCTCACTATCTCAGCCATCCTCATCCACCTCCATCGACTCGACGTCGCCGGCGTTATCCACTGCCATGCGTGCGTGCGTGCGTGCATGCAGCAGGATCCACGTAGAGAAGCCAACTCGCTCCCAATCTCCTCCGTCCTCATCCATTTCACCACACTGATGACCTCACATTTATTGACTATTAACCACATCTGTCATTTCCTGGATGTATATGGAGGCTGTTCATTGGGTTGATGTCCCACTGCTTTGGCTCAGACAAAAGTTGCTTTTGTTTATATTTTTTTTGGTATGGATAAGTTCGATCTAGCTTTAAGTCTTTCTTGAATTATCATATCTTTGGGCACTCTTGTTAGATGGGAAAAAACACCATAAATTCGAATTCAAGCTTACAGTACTGATCGTGCCCTAGAATTAAGCAAGATGATAACGGAAAATAAATACTCAGTCTGCAGTATGAAGTTTTCTTTATTAATGTTTAGAACTGCATGTATTTAGTTAAATAAATGTAGTTTAAATTGTAATTCTTTTGGTGTTGATAATTTTAAATTGTTTAAAGAAAGGAAGAGTACTGGTTCGATGAAAAAGAGGAAACTGCACGGAAGAAAAACTCGTCATGAGTTGTTCAATGAAAAAGTCCTCCATGAATTCACTTCTCCTCCTTTATTTTATGAAAGAACATATATATTAATTAAATCTTATCCGAAGGCTATGAAAACATGATTCTGATGTGGACCAAATGAAGATTTGGTACTATCCTATAATACAGAAAGTGTTAGTGTCGGATAAAAGAGACAAAATAGAATTATCAAAATTGACTGGATCATTAAATTATCAAATTAAATCATATTAGTATTTGGATTATTCTAATAATTCTGTTATAATTATTATCAGAATTATTCTTAGAATAATTCTGTTATTTATTAATTAGTTAATTGACCAAGTACTTTTTGAACATTATATATTGTATTGTCCTTAGAGCAAATATCAATGAACAATATATTTTATTGCTCTCATATTATTGTTGCTCTCTCCCTATTCTTCTTCTTACATGGTATCATAGTCATCCTTTTTTTTTTTTTTTTTTTTTATCTTCCCCCAATTTCTTGAGACGGAGATCCTATAAACGACGAATTTTAAATTTTTCTCTCAAGCCTCTTTTTTTCTCCTACGTGTTTTAATTTTCTTATTCTTCTCTATTTTTCATAACAAACAAAAAATATTTATTTTCTTCCGCTGCCAACCCTTTTGCTTCTCTTTCCTCTTCCTTAATCTCTATTTTTTTTCGTCTCCGTGGTTTTTCTCCACTATCGCCGGACAAGTTTTTTTTTTTTACTTTAGATGTCAAATACTCGACGGCATCAAAGAGGTCAAAAGTAAAGTTCATATCGATGTCAAATTTGTCACATCGTTGGTCATACTGGAAATATATGCCCTAAAAGACTTGATTGGTCTCGGGTAAATGTTAAATTTATCTTGGAATTGGACATTTTAGTATTCAATGTCCTAATCCATTTGACTCAAATTTCATTGGTGGTTCTACAGCCTCAAGACAACCATCTATTTCACAAGTATATCCTAAAGTTCTTTCGTCTGTACCTACTTGTGGAAAAACCTCAGAGTTTTCATCTACTGATTGGTATATTGACACTGGAGCAACTCATCATGTCACATTATATTATAATATCCTTACAGATGTAATGCCATATTATGGCTCAGATACGGTGCAAGTAGGCGATGGTTCAGGTTTGCAAATTGCTAATCTTGGAAACACATATGTTCATTTATCTAATCGAACTTTTCACATGCGCAATGTCTTTCATGTTCCATCTATCACTAAAAATTTACTTTCTAAACGTCAGTTTTGTCTTTATAAAAATATCATTTTTGAGTTTCATCATAATCATTATCTTATAAAAGATAGAGGAACAAATGCTATTGTGTTTTATGGGATAATCAAAAATGGCCTCTATTATCTTCAGAGTTCTTCAATCAAAGCTTTTGTTGGTGAACGCACAGATAAACCAGCTTGGCATGCTTGACTTGGTCATCCTTCCCTTCGTATTGTTCAATCAATCATCAATAGGTATGGTTTGCCTACTTCTATTACCTCCTCTCCATCTCATTCATGTAGGGCCTGCATGGAATCTAAAAGTCATAAGCTATCTTTCTCTTCATTTGATCATATTTCTACTTTTCCACTTGAAATAATCCATTCTGATGTTTGGGGCTCTGCACCTATTTTGTCTAATCAAGGTTTCCAATATTATGTTACATTCATTGATCATTTTAGTAAATATACTTAGCTTTATCCTGTGAGAAGGAAATCTTATTTATTTGATATATTCTGTAATTTTCAAATTCAAGTTGAACGATCTTTTAATCATAAAATACTCTCTTTTCATTCTGATTGGGGAGGCGAATATCAAGTTCTCCATCGTCATCTTGTCTCTTGTGGAATTGTTCATTGAGTTTCTTGTCTTCACACTCCAGAACAAAATGACTTTGCTAAGAGAAAACATAGACATATAGTTGAAACTGCCTTAGCTCTTCTTCATCATGCATCGGTTCCACGCAAATTTTGGGATGAAGCTGTTAGCACTGCAGTATATCTCATAAATCGACTTCCTACTCCATTGCTCAATCATAAATGTCCTTTTGAAAAACTTTATAATCAAACCCCTGATTACACTTTCCTTCGAATTTTTGGTTGCGCATGTTATCCATGGTTACACCCCTATTCTAAACACAAACTTGACTCTCGTTCACTACAATGTGTTTTTCTTGGTTATAGCAATTTGCACCATGATTATCGTTACTTGCATATACCAATAGGATGAATTTATATTTCATGACATGTTACTTTTGATGAGTCTCTATTCCCATTTTCGGTAGCTTCTTCAATCTCTCCACCAGATACAAGTGACACCCTCTTAATGCCACCTGATATTATCAAAAGTGATGGCATCCTAAGTCCTGCTTCGGAGCTCTCTTATAACTCTCCTATATCATCAGAATCACCTCAGGTTGCTGCTCTAATCTTAGAAGCCTCGCTGATCGAAGATAATATGCTCTCTGGTTCTGGATCCTCGGATAATGCAAGTCTGTCATCTACATCACCATGTCAGCCTACTTCCTCATCGTCATCAACAAGTGATTCAGATGATAATGTTCCTCGTCGTATGCTTCCCATTAGTGATATTTATGAGCATTGCCCACCAAATGCAACTCGATATCCTCTTCCACGAGCTCTAGTGACCTCTTCAAAATCTATTGAACCAACTTGTTTTACACAAGCAAACAAAGATCTAAACTGGCGTAGTGCAATGGGTACAAAATTTGATGCACTTCTTCGCAATGAACATGAACTCTAGTTCCGCGCACTCCCTCAATGAATGTTATGGGATCTAAATGAGTATTCCATCTTAAGCATCAAGCTGATGGTTCTCTTGAAAGATACAAAGCTCGACTTGTAGTAAAGGATTTAGTCAACAACCAGGTATTAACTTTAATGACACCTTTAGCTCAGTCATCAAAATTACATCTGTAAGACTATTATTATCAATAGTTGTTAGTTCTAATTGGCTTGTACGACAATTGGACATTTCAAATACATTTCTCCATGGTCATCTTGAGGAAACTATATTTATGGAGCAACCACCTGGGTTCATTCATCCATAATTTCCATCTCATGTTTGTCAACTCAAGAAATCCTTATATGGTCTTCGACAAGCTCCTCGTGCATGGTTTCATTGACTATCTAATTGGTTACAAGCTCAAGAATTTTCTGGATCAAAGACCGACTCGTCTTTATTTCACAAATATAATGATGAAAATATGATATATTTTCTTATTTATGTGGATGTCATTCTGATAACCGGTAATGATCACAAGAGTATCACAACTTTATTAAGTCTTCTCAATCAAGAATTTCCTACTCGAGATTTGGGTATTGCTCGTTTTTTTCTTGGTATTGAGCTTATTCCACATGAGGATAACTATCTTCGCTCTCAAAGCAAATACATTACTAGACTTCTTCAAAGAGCCAAAATGGATGGAGCACGTCCGGTCTCTACACCAATTGCTATAAACAACTCTCCAACTTCATCCTCTCCTGCTCTATCTGATCCACAGATTTATTGAAGTATTGTTGGGGCCTTACAATATGTCACTATCACACACCCTGATATTACTTTTGCGATAAATCGTGCTTGTCAATTCATGCATGCTCCAACTGAACAAAATTGGGATAATGTAAAAAGAATACTTCGCTATCTCAAAGGTACTATTCTACATAGTTTTCTTTTATATCGCCAATCGTCTCTTAATTTACATGCATATAGTGATGCGGATTGGGCAAGTTCTCCTGAAAATAGACACTCTACTAGTGGATATGCAATATTTATTGGACGAAATCTTATCTCATGGAATTCGAAAAAGCAACCTACGGTATCTCGTTCAAGCACTGAGGCAGAATATAAAGCTATAGCAAATACAACGTCAGAAATTATTTGGCTTCAATCACTTCTCTCTGAACTTCATCTTGCATCAAATATTGCACCAAAAATTTGGTGCGATAATATTGGAGCAACATATCTTACAGCAAATCCAATCTTTCATGCTCGTACAAAACATGTGAAATTTGATTTTCATTTCGTGAACGTGTGACAACTCAGTAGTTATCCGTCTCTTATATTTCTGCTGAAGATCAAATCACTGACATCTTTACTAAGCCACTATCCAGACAACATTTCAACAAGTTAGCAAGCAAACTCAACGTCAGAAATCTCCCGTTGAGTTTGTCGGGGGTAAAAGAGATAAAACAGAATTATCAAAATTGACCGGATCAAATTACCAAATCAAATCATATTAGTATTTGGATTATTCTAATAATTCTGTTATAATTATTATCAGAATTATTCTTAGAATAATTTTGTTATTTATTAATTAGTTAATTGACCAAGTACTTTTTGAACATTATATATTGTATTGTCCTTAGGGTAAATATCAATGAACAATATATTTTATTGCTCTCATATTATTTCTTGCTCTCTCCCTATTTTTCTTCTTACACCGGATTAGTGAAGAGGTCCCCGCATTGGTCCTCCAACGCTTAAGTCAATGATCTATTTGAGAAGAAGTCATAGTGAAGACAAATAACAGCAAATGAGTATGTAAATTTATAGAGCATCGCATATCTCTCCCTGTAGAATGATATCCCTTTTATAGTGTCACTATTATGTTATGCACGCATCTTAAAACATTAGCATGTTTTCCAAAGTATTCCTAAAAAAGAATAAGTCATAAAGCTCTTCTAAAACCTTTCTTTAAACAAATGCGTAAATCTTTGTGATTTGACTGACTAAAAACTTCTAAAGCACGATATATCTGTGGGATATTCTCTGTCCTTTATAGCACAAATTTCCAAAAGAGTAGTACTACATGACAGGTATATGGATCTCGCTGTAGGCCATTCGGCCGCTACTCGACCGGGAAATCACCCGCTCGGCCTCACGAAATACAATCAATAACTCGTTCTTTACTCGACCCTCCCTCTAGTCGAGGAGGCGCGATATATCCGACCGATCTTTAGATCTGATCGAAAAGAGTAGTGGTCCGAGCAAATTATTATTTAATTTTCAACTTCATTTGTACGCCGCAAGTAATGGCTTGAAGTACGATCGATTGAGAGGTCTGTTAGGCCACTCACTTCCAATTGGCCATTCGAGGCCGGCCCGCTCGACCACACAAGCTCGGTCGGCGATTCCAAGCCCGAACGCCTAGGGCTGTAAATGAACCAAGCGTTCGTGAACAAGCTTGGTGTTCGGCTTGGTAAGAGCTTGTTTATGTTCATTCAATATACATTAGATTAATTAAACAAACAAGCTTGAACAGCTCGTTAAGCTAAACAAACAAGCTTGAACACATATGTGTTCAACTCGTTAATGTTCGTGAACAACGTTCGTGAACACTGTTCACGAACAATATTTATTAATAAAATTCTTTTCAATATGCTAAATAAACAATAAAATAAATAAATAAATTTAAATTATCAATCTTAATAACCAATCAAACAATTAAAAGTTTCAAACAATCAAACAAGCTTGAATTGAGAGGTTGATAACATCTAAACGAACCAAGCTCAAACCAAATTCGAACCAAGATCAAGCCAAGCTTGAATTGAGAGCTTGATAACATCTAAACGAACCAAGCTCAAGCCAAGCTTGAATTGAGAGCTTGATAACATCTAAACAAATCAAGCTCAAGCCAAGCTTGAATTGAGAGCTTGATAACATCTAAACGAACCAAGCTCAAGCCAAGCTTGAATTGAGAGCTTGATAACATCTAAACAAATCAAGCTCAAGCCAAGCTTGAATTGAGAGCTTGATAACATCTAAATGAACCAAGCTCAAGCCAAGCTTCAAACAAGCTCAAGCTCATAAAAAATAAACCAAGCCAAGCTTGAACACTCATTTCAAAAGCTTGGTTCATTTTAAGCTCGGCTCGGTTCGGCTCGGTTATCTTATCAAACAAGCTTGAACACCCCAAAGCTTGGCTCGGCTCGACTTGGCTTGTTTACAGCCCTACGAACGCCCATGCTCAAGTTAATGATTTTGACCACTTTTTAATTTTAACCTCCACATCAATCAATTTTTCTTACTTTGTCCAATTTTTAGGGGTCCACCTTTATCTCCATATCATAATTAAAGTTAGAAGATTGTGGAGAAAAAACATATCAAAGAGCTTTAAGAAACAAATTAAACTATTGATCTTATGAAGTGAGGATCGAAGATCATGCGTCCTTCCAATTTCTGAAGCAAGAAAAATTTCATGCGCATTTCAATAGAATTAGGTATTTGCGTGAAGTTTTTATATATGAATTGGGAGTTGTCCACTAAAGAATATAATTGCAGTCAAACCCACGAAACGACTTTTCAAATACTATACTAATAAAAAGAACTGCAAAAAGGAGCAATAACTATATGCTCCAGTTTAGCTTTCGGCAGCGCAGATCACGTAGTAATGGCGGCACGCATTTTAATCTCCATCCCTCGTCTTCCGGAAACCGATGGCGAAGTATTGACGGAGGAGGTGGAGGAGGAGGAAGAGGCATATATCCATGACCGTAACCGATACGCTGCAGCGCGCGCCGGCCGGGCATTAATTAAAGTTCATCTCTCAGGCCGTTCCGTTGGCAACCGCCTCATCCTCGCCTCCTATTACCATTGGCACTGGCTTCACAGTCCGGGACCCACCAGTGACGTGTGTGCAGGGGCCCACTTGGACCGCCCTCCCTTCCATCTGTCTATATATACGTGCGTCCTCCTACTGCTTAATTCCCCTCATCCAAACCCATTCATCCCTATCTTTACCTCCTCTCCTCGATCAGTTGTATATTTATTAACAATGAAGTCATTGCCGATTGGCTTCGTCGTCGTCTTCTTCGTCGGGCTGATCCCGCTCGCGAGTACTCTCTCCGACGCTCAGTGTCAAATCCTCTTTCAGGTGCTGATACGTATACATACATGCACGATGGATGCACAGTCAATCTCTCTCGACTGTTTGCTAGCTAGTTACAGTACAGCTTTGAGAACTAATATAAGTTAAGTTGCATGGCAGGGTTTTAACTGGGAATCATGGAGGAAGGAAGGGGGCTTGTACAACTACTTGAAGTGTCAAGTGAATGATCTAGTCAAAGCTGGAGTCACCCATGTTTGGCTCCCACCACCGTCCCATTCCGTCTCAGAACAAGGTCACTTTACAATATATATATTACACACGAATATGCATGTATGATCGATATCAGGAGTTACGTTCTTATTTATGGTTTTGATATATAGATTAATTAAACTTCATACAAAACAAAAAAATCTTTTAATATCATATAAACGATTTATTATATGCGGTGACTTGGAACAGCGTCAGTAAAAGAGCTTATTTTGTCACTTTGTGGCCAGATAAGTACAAATTTTGTGGATAACTTTTGTTCCCCAAACATATAAAAAATAAAAATTAAAAAATAAAATATTTTTAAAAAGTAAATTCACAGTTAAAATATATATATAATATAATTTGAATGAAAAATAAATGAAGCAGGATACATGCCGGGGCGGCTGTACGATCTGGATGCATCCAAGTACGGGTCGGAGGAGCAGCTGAAGTCGCTGACGGCGGCGCTGCGCGAGAAAGGGATAAAATCCGTGGCCGATATCGTGGTCAACCACCGCTGCGCCGACCGCAAGGACTCGCGCGGCATCTACTGCATCTTCGAAGGCGGCACCAACGACAGCCGCCTCGACTGGGGCCCCCACATGATCTGCAGCGACGACACCCAGTACTCGGACGGCACTGGCAACCGCGACACCGGCGCCGCCTACGCCTCCGCCCCCGACATCGACCACCTCAACCCCCTGGTGCAACGCGAGCTCTCCGACTGGCTCAACTGGCTCAAGACCGACGTCGGCTTCGACGGCGGGTGGCGCCTCGACTTCGCCCGGGGATACTCCCCCGCCATCGCTGGAATCTACATTTCCCAGACCAAGCCCGACTTCGTGGTGGCGGAGCTGTGGAGCTCCCTCACCTACGGCAACGACGGGAGGCCGGCGTACGACCAGGACAGCAGCCGCCAGGAGATGGTCAACTGGGTGCACGACGTCGGCGCCGCGGGCCCCGCCACCGCCTTCGACTTCACCACCAAGGGCGTGCTGCAGGCGGCGGTGCAGGGGGAGCTATGGAGGCTGCGGGACCCGCAGGGGAAGGCCTCGGGCATGATCGGGTGGTGGCCGGACAAGGCGGTCACCTTCGTCGACAACCACGATACAGGGTCGACTCAGAGGCTGTGGCCTTTCCCTTCCGACAAGGTCATGCAAGGCTACGCCTACATTCTAACGCATCCCGGAATCCCCACCATCGTAAGCTCTAACTGTTACTCAACCTGCAGCACACACAGCACATTATATATAATATTAATTTGGGCGCGTGCAGTTCTACGATCACTTCTTCGACTGGGGGCTGAAGGAGCAGATCACGGCCTTGGCGGCGATCAGGACTCGAAATGGAATTCGCAAGGGGAGCTCGCTGCGGATCCTGGTTGCGGATGCGGATCTGTACATGGCTGTCATCGATGAGAAGGTCATGGTGAAACTCGGGCCGAGAATTGATCTCGGGGGACTCGTGCCGGGCAGTTTCCATGTCTCCACCTCGGGCACTGATTACTGCGTCTGGGAAAAGAGGTGATGAGATTACAACGTATAATTAAGTCAATAATTAAGTCAAGATCTTCTTTGTCTAATTTAAAACTTCTGTATTAGTAGTGTTATATATCCTATGTTATTTCCTAAGTTGTACTAAGAGATCGACAGCTTGCTGCATGTGGAATGGAACATTATTAATGGTATACAAGTTCTACACACTCACTAAGAACAAAATAGTAAACCCCAAGTGGCACCAGAAAACAACTGCTTGTACTGCACATTTCGGGCCGATTCTAAGAAATTGCAGCCACTGATGCAGGTAGTTGAAAGGAAATGTTCAGTAACGCAAGAACGACTTCACGCCATCCTTTTAATAGATCCCAATCTCATTGTTGTACAGTTCTAACTAGCTACACGAATAAGAATTATAGTTGACGGAAAGGTGGTGGTCCTTCAAATAGATTTAGAAAGAAGAAGAGAAGTTGTATTATAAAATGACTTAATTTTCAATTTTACATTAAATTTAAGTTTCTTAACAGAATTCGTTAATTAGATATATGTACTTATGCTATCTAGGTACATGAATGACAATTAAACTAGGGGTGCTCTGATTATGACGTTGTTATTTATTGACTGAGGTGTCAGGTTCGAGCCTCCACCTGCGCACTCTTATCAATTAAAAAATCTCCAATTTAGGACAATGTTGACTGAAGTGCCGAGTTAAATTCCTTCGGGGGTTTCTGGGGTATGGGACAGCGAAACGATGAGCCCGGTCACGTTAAAAAGTTTACCCTACCTTAATTTTTTTGTCCCCTCGGATGAGTCTAGTGGCTAGCGCATGAGGTGTTACCGCCATGAGGTCTGGGGTTCGAATCTCGGCAAAGCTGAGGTAAATGTCTCCCTTATGTGCTAGTCATTATTCCAAAGGCTAGTAGCCGCTTGTGATTTACCTCCTCCGTGTTGACCCTGGGATGGGTTGGTGGGGCGCTGGGGGCGAGCGTATTTGCCTTTTGCCACCATGAATGACAAATTTTATATATCTCTTGGGTAGGATTGAACTAGATGCTAGATGATGGTGAATAACATTACGAATTTTAAAATGAGCAGATAATAAAATAATTGAATCAAGTAGAGTAGCACAGTAGAAATAAAAATTACTTACACTGATTTAATCAAATACAAGAAGGAAATATAAGCATGCAAATGATTTAATTAATAGTTAAGCATGCAAGCAACTATCAATCAAACCAAAAGTATATATAACAGTTATAAAATATTATTCTTATTTATAGTTTGCATTTTCTAAAAAGCCTCTTAAAATAGAAAAATCTTATAGGAAAATAATTTAAAATTTTAAGCACAATAAAATAAATAAGGCAATACTAAAACAAATAAAAATGTTACTCTAGATGTTATTGATCAGAAATGAAACGCAAATCTCAATATAGAAGATGAGAAAGCATAAGAACACGAGCACAAGAGAATATGTGAATGAATGATCGAGTGATTTTCAAGCTCTGCCTCGAATCTCCTTTTAAAGAACTCCTCTGATTGCATGGAGCCTTTTCGACAGCTTATATTAGTGTTGACATGGTTACTACGTTTATCAATTAGATAACATTAACAAACCTCTCCGATCGACTGGAAGTCCTCCAGTCGACTGGACAAGGGTCAAATCTCATCTTGATCCAACTCACTCGGATTGTTGATAACGTCATCTTTTCGTCACTTGGAAGCTACTCCAGTCACTCGTATCCTTCAATCACCTGGACTTACGATCACTTGGACCCTCTAAAATCCCTTCATCAAGAGTTATCACCATTCAGTCACCCTAGACTCCCTCTGGTAGCCTGGAACCGTTGAATATGCTTCCATGTAATGGTTACACATAATGAGTAGAATACAGAATTTAAAATTACTTGTACTTATGCTAGGTCTAGACGCTCAACCTCTAGCACACTTATTTAGACTAAGTGCTAAGCTACAACTCCCAGTTGCTTTCACTTGGACTTATTTGTCAAGCATTCAGCGCTCAGCTAACTCCACCTCAACTTGATTCACCTAGCATTCAGATAGGACTTTTGTATGTCAAGCTCTTATCACTTAGACTTGATTCACCTAGCCACCAGCTAGGAATTTGTATGCTAAGCTTTCACCACTTGGACTTGATTCATCAAGTCTCTAGCTAGGAATTTATCTATCAAGCCTTCACCACTTAGACTTGATTCACTTAGTCTCCAGTAAGGAATTTTTTGCTTGGTCTCCAACCAAGACTTAGCTCATGTCAGACTCTCAATCAGGACTTCTGATGCATTGTTCGACTATGACTTAGTCACTACCTAGTTCACAACCAGGACTTCAACACTTGTCAAGTAACCTGCACTAACACACTTGATATAATTAGTTAGATCACAACTAACATAACTTTAACTTTAGTTATATATCAAAATTTGAGGCTAAATATTGTACACCCAACACCAATAATCTCCCACTTATTATAAGTTTTGAAGTTTATATTCAATGTATGGGATAACTATAATTAATATAGTCATACATGAATATATCAATTTAGACATAACTCCCCTTAATTTTTGCTCCCTCTAAATCATTTAAGGGTTTTTTTTTTCAAAAAATTGGGAAGTGAATTAAAAGAAATAATTTTAAAATTTTGGCTTTAACCCTTTATCTTTCTCCTGCTTTTTCATATATCAAAATGAGTTAAATTGTAAAAATAAAAAAATATTAAATCAAGGCATGATATTACAAAGTTAATTAAATCAAGCAGATGAATAGATTGATTTGTAAATAGATAAATCAACTATAGAATTCAAGTTAAATCACAATTAGGTCAAAATAGATAAATTAAATTATAATATATTATAAAAGTCAAGCCTAAGCCAACTCATCCAAAAAAGGTCAAAATAAGATAAGTCAAGGTAGTAGTCAAACACAAGTTTAAACGGGTCAACATATCCAAAACACATCAGTCAAATAAAATTCAAATTTATCAAAGAGCTAAGCTAAGACCAACTAGTCGGTGGAAGGAGGCTGCTGGCTTGGTAATAATTACACATCATCTCTCACATCTTGTCCCTCGTCTCCTTATGCTCACGACCGAGTCTCCTCGAGTTGTGTCACTCAGTTCTCTAATGTGGTGGAGGAGCTGAAGGACCTAGAAGATGAGCCTGTATTTGATCTGATCAACCCCAAACTCAGCCAATGATGTTATCAATATTTGGAGATCGAGGGGGTAGTGTTCCCCATCCTTCTAAACTAAAGCATCTTCTCTAAGAACCATCTTAATTTGGAGATGAGGGGTAGTGTTCCTCCCATCCTTCTAAACTAAAGCATTTTCTCTAAGAACCATCTTAACTAGGATGAAGTTCCTAGATCCTATCTGGTCAAACTCAGTCAATGGTTTAATGTTTTTGCTAAAAACATCACTCCCTAGAGATGTAAAAAGATGAGTCAAAATGTGATAATATAGCATATAGACTCAACGACTAGTGGATACGCTAAAATAATAGATAATGGGTCTAAAAATTAGCAAATTAAAGTTAATGTCCAATCTCTAATCTCTATTTGATAGCATAAAGGAGAAATGAGTGAAAGGGTTGTATGGTAGGAAAGTCTCTAGTGTTGATGGGCAAAATGCGAGTACAGAGAACCTTGTACAACACATAATCTTCAACTCTAAACTAGCTAGATTTGAAGTTGATGACGATCGAAGTCTGCTCACTACCAAACAGATAAGTGTAATTACGATCTAGAGTGATGTCAGAATGAGGCTTAGGAAAAGATGGAGTAGGATATAGAAAACAATAGAATGTGGAGGCTGAGGAACACAACTCGAGTGGGTCCCTAATTAAGTCGGTGTGAGGATAATGTCACAACCTCCAGCTCTAGATGGAAAGGTAAAATCATCTACCTTAGTCAAGTTGTTATAAAACTCTGGACACAAATCAATGTTTACTACTTGGTCACAGTAAACAAACGTAGAAGATTATAGTAAGCTATAATCTCTAGAATGTCAGGATAGTGATCTACGAAGAGCTTCCTACCTAGATATCTAGATTGCATGGGTATGTATATATGCTGCTAAAATCTAAGTCTAAAATCTTTAGAGGGAAATCTCAAGTCATCGGAAGAATCCTGTGATGGACCAGCCTCTGCTCTACGTTTGAGTCTAATATTTGAAATAAATAACAAATTGTTTAAGCATACTAGAAAAAGATAAGGAATCTTAGGCTTAAACGAAATGAATTAAAATAGATAAGTCAAAAACATATACCTCGACATGATGAATAAGTCAGGAAACTCGAGTTCAAGAAGAGAGTCAAAAATAGGCTCAAAGAGGACTCAAAAATGAAATTTGAGAGAAGAAAAGGAGGTCTCGAAAGGAGTTTTTGGTGGTGGCTCACGGTCGCCTATATAAAGGCTTACCAGTCGACTGTGTGATTATACGGTTGACCCTATAAGTCTAATCAGGGCAGTCATTCGAGGTCACGTGGGCAACCGTATAACTATATAGGCGACTGTATACCTAATTTTACCGTCGTAATTAATTTAACTTTTCAAATATGGGTGATCGAGTAGAAATAAGGTCAACGATGTTTGAAATTAGGTTAGTTCATTACCGGTCTCCTACATGTTACGGGCGACCGAATAGTCAATGATGTTGACTTTTTTACTTTTGACCTTCTAACTAAGTTCTTCAATCTTGCTTTAGATTCATAAGTCAAATTTCCAAAACTAAATTTATTGGCAATTCAAAAAGAAGTGAAAACATGGAAAATGACATTGTATGAAACTATCTAACTTTTTATCAAAATAAAATTTTCAAACCATTTTCGAAATATCCAACTTAATTTCAAGCTTGACTATCTATAGAATAAAAGCTAACAATCAGTCAACTGAACCTTCATGCAACTCAATTAATCTTTCCTAGAGATGTTTAGTGCTGCTGAACTATCCAACTTTACTTAGTTGATCTTGAGTTAGCTCACATAGTAATGCACTTGTGGCTCTAGCATTGACTTGAACTTTTCTTTTATTTTCACTTGCCCAATTGCCATGGTCAACTAGGGTGCCATCTATATTTGTAAGTAGCTCAAAGCCCATCTTGATTATAAGATAGTTTTCAATGTCGTTCATTAGATAATATTCCATTCTCCCCTTCCAATAAGCGAAATTGTCGTCATTGAAGATAAGAGGACGAGTTGTGCTGAATCCTTTCTGTAAAGATATTTCTCAAAAATTAATTTGTTCAAGTTGTATTAAGGTCTAGGATAGGATGTGGGTTTAGTTTAGGTTTGGTATGGTTGTAGTTAAGGTTTAGATTTGGATATGGGCTAGGTTCGGATTATTAATCAATTTAATTCTTTGTTCCTTTCTCAAAGCACAAAATTTGCCTTATGTTAGATTCAAATTTTTCTTTAGGCTATGATCAAGAGTTTCTGAAATTAGCTTCTACGTCGTGACGAGACACAGAGGTCTTCTTGAGTATCGAAACATCGACTACTTCCTAAGACAAAGCTAACTTAAAAATCTGGAGTTAAATCAATTTTAATATAATGCCTTGATCTAACTGGTTTAGAGTGGGGTGAGTTATCTTCTTCTAGTTCCACTTGACTAGATGAACTAAGTAAGATACTCCTTACCCAACCTAGACATGCACCTAACTAGACTTTTCTAGCGTAATATGATGTCAAACTATTCTGATACCAAATTATAGGATTGAACTCAACGCTAGTGGAGGAGGGGTGAATAACATTATGAATTTTAAAATGAGCAAATAGTAAAACACTTGAATCAAGTAAAGTAGCATAGCAAAAATAAAAATTACTTAAATTTATTCAATCAAGTAAGATAAGACAATATAAGCATATAGAGTATTTAGCTAATAGTTAAGTATGCAAGCAGTTGATCAATCAAACCAAAAGTATAGATACACATGACAGTTATAAATATAATTCTTATTCCTAATTATAATTTTTAGAAAATCTCTGGAGATGAAAAAATCTTATAAAAAAGAATTTAAAAAGTTAAGCACAATAAAACAAATAAGGGAATACTAAAATAAATAAAGAATGTTACTCTAGTTGTTGTCGATCAGAAATGAAGCACAAGTGGCAGCACAAAAGGTAAGAGAACAAGAGTACGAGCACAAGAGAATGTGTGAATGAATGATTGAGTGATTTTCAAGTTCCGCCTTGAAACTCCTTTTATAGTACTTCTTCGATCACCTGAAGCCTTCCCAATCGCCTGTATTAGTGTTAACGTGACTATAATTTTTATTCATTAGATAACATTAATAAAGCTCTTCGGTCGACTGAATAAGGATCAAATTTCATCTAGATCCGACTCGCTCGGATTGCTGATACCTCCATCTCTTAGTTGTCTGGAGGCTGCTATGGTCGCTTATATCCTCTAATCTCCTGGATCCAATACGGTCGCCTGGACCCTCCAAAATCCCTTGAGAGTTATCACCATCTAGTCGCCCCAGAATCCCTCCTGTAGCCTGGAGTTGTTGAGCATATTTTCTTGCAGTGGTTAACATATTGAGTAGGACACAGAATTTAAAATTACTCGCACTTATGTTGAGTCTAGGCACTCAGCTTGTAGCTGACTCATCTACACAGAGGTGTTAAATCACAGTTCTCAGCTGCTTCCACTTAGATTTATTTATCAAATCTTCAACTCCGAGCCAACTCCATCTCAACTTGATGATTATAGTTCTTTAATTGTACTATTTAAAAAGTAAAATTGAACATTTTAAATTTGACGGGCATCTTCAACTCCGAGCCAACTCCATCTCAACTTGATGATTATAGTTCTTTAATTGTACTATTTAAAAAGTAAAATTGAACATTTTAAATTTGACGGGCTAAATCCAGGACCGTGGTTTTATGAATCCGTCATTGGATTGGAATGCCATGAATATCAATGTAAAAGTAGTAGATTCTTCTTATATTTTTTGATATTTTTTATAATCTAGGTATTTAACTATTTAAATCGATTAATTTTGAATATAATCGATCTAACTTCATAAAATTTTTTCATCAATTATCAAGATAAATCAAAAAATACTCCAAAATACTCTTCCAAATCTTCTACAATACACTGCCATTCACCGTTAAGCCACAAATTTTAAATTTTTTAACTATCTATTACAAGTCTAATTACTGCACCATTATGGTGTAGATTCTTTTTATTACCTCTTTTCTGTGCTCCTGCCGTCTTATATTGAAATTGAAAAAACTTACTACAACAAAAAAAAAAAAAAAATAATCTATTTATGGCATTTTTAAAATTAATTTTTCCTAAATGTCATTACATTTATTAAATTAATTTGATTTTAATATTGTAATACGATATTTTATAAAATACTATTTTAATTTCTATAATTTTCAATAATATTTTTATGACATTTATAAGTTGTGATAATAAATAATATTACATGTTTTATGACAGTTTGATATAAAGTTTATTATTTGCTAAAAAATTTAATGACATTTTTCTAATAAAAATCATAGTATCCAAAACCAAACAAAATATAAGGTATTTATAAAAATTTAGAATATAAACTTTTATGAAGCAAATTTGGTATTTCATATTAAACCTTTAGCTAGTTTTAGAAGGAAAAGGTTGACGTTTCACTTATTAAATTTTATCTAAATATAAAAAGTAAATTAATATTTAGAACTTATGAATAATATAAAAATAATGCTAATAACGTCTCCCATTTTTAAACTAGTTTTTATAAATAAAATAGTTATTTGTTGACTTTTTATTAATTTTTAACCTATTCATTTGATTTATATATTTGAAGCAGTTTAAGATCCTTGTCATTGTAATAGATAGATTTAAGAGCATCCATACTTGCTTATATAAAATCAGTTAGTATTCTAAATTTTATATATTTTTTTATCAAAAAACTACTTATATCATATTTTTTTTTTTTCAAAAAACTACTTATATCAATTTTTGTCCAATTCTCTAAATTTAGATTTATACTATAATATTTCTCTAATTATAGAAAATAAAACTCTCTACCTTAAAATAAAATAATATTTCTTCTTAATTTCTATTTTTATTTTGCAATATCTCAAATTAAACTTTCTACTATTATAAATATTATAATAACAAAAAATAGAAGTTAGAGAAGAAAATAATAAAAAAAATAAAGATAATAGAAATTTTAAGTTAGTTGATATTGTGTATAATAAAAAATGATTATCTAAATTTAATAAAGTAAATGATTTATCTTAAATTTTAGAAATATTATAGAAAAATTAATGTGGATGCTTATAAGTAATAAATTTCATATATATTTGATGTGACAGTTCATAGAAAGTGCCACATAGTCAACGTAGTAAGTGAGATGTCAGTTAGAGTCAATGTCGGTGAAGGAAGATGTGTCGCTCGGGTGATGACCAAGCCAATCGGGAATGGACACTCGCTCGTTTGAGCCACCCTCACGTGTTTTCGACATAGTCACTACTCTGGCAACCCTCCGAGAGACTGCTGGGTACCCTTTATAGGTCTTGGCGAACAGTATCATAATATAGGTACACCACTCGGATGTGTGAACTATCAAGTTACCACTCAGGAGGAACATTTCAACAGCCCTTTGGGCTGCCTATATATTATTAAATGTCTAGCGTCACCTATATTAAATGCCCATCATGGACACATAAATGCATGGAGAATAGAAACCATAAGGGAAAGTTTACTTCAGTTAAAAGGATCTCATCAATGAGGCTATATTAAAAATTAAAGGAAGATAAAAAGAAGATTCTTGGTAATTGATAAATCAATATAATTATCAGTTTATTAACTCTCTTGTAATAAATATAACCTTATTAAAAGAGGAAGAAAGTGAAAAATTCAAGAAAACTAGTGTATAAAAGGACAATAATAAGAAGAGAAAAGGGGATCCAAATATTGAAATACTAGGTCTACTTTTTGTGTCTTTTTCTTCTTCTCCACTGTTACTTATTTATGCATCGCTACAGTCGTGTCAACTCCCTTTCCAAGTGCACTGACAAAGTCATCCTTGAGTTTCTCGGAGCAGGATCAAATTGACACCGTCTGTAGAAATTCTATTCATCTGAACCGAGACTCATGGGACACACGGGCAATATTACTCTGATGCAAGCGAAGTTAGCGAAGATTGTATCTGATGTTGTAAAAGATACCTTAGAATAATATCAAGTAAATCAAGTACGACAACATCAAGCGATTCAAGAGCAACCACCCTCAGCGACAATATGGCAAGAGCCGGCTTATCACCCCTCCCATGGAATCTTGCCTGCCATCTAATTGGAATACCCCCCATCTATCTCAACCCACGATGAGACACACTAGAGGCACGAGGCATCCTTCGGTCAGGAATAACATGCCCGATTGACTGAATCATCTGCTGGAAATGTTCCACCTCACGACCTTGCTCAGCAACAGTTACTACAAAAAAAATAGAGCAGGAACTTTGGTGGTTTCTTCGTTCAGTGTGGGGATTCTCAAAGATCCATTATCTTGCCATTAAATACCATGGACTATGGGGAAATATAATGGCTCAACCGATCTAGAAGACCATATCTGCAAGTTCGATCATATGACATTGCTACATCAATACTCAGAAGAGATAAAGTGTAGTCCTGGCAAACTCAATTCATTCGTTTGGGGAATTCAAGACTGTATTTCTACACCATTTTGCCAGTAGTAGGGGGTATCACAAAACCTCCATGAACCTATTTGCCTTGAAATAGAAACCGAAGGAAGCACTAAAGGATTATATTCAAAGATTTAACAAAATGGTGCTAGATGTTCCCTCGGTCACTTTAAAAATATTAATGAGTGTCTTCTCGCAAGGCCTTCTAGAGGAGGGTTTTTTTTTCAAATCTCTGGTAAGAAATCTGCCAACCAATTTCGATGGGCTGCTTGGTCAAGTATGTGAACATGGAGGAAGTTCAATTAGCTCGAAGAAAAGATCTTGGAATGTCGAGCCAACAAGATGTCCAACCTGAGCAAAAAGCGCTTCCTCCCTCATTGAAGGCTAAAGAATTTTACTCGTATAAACTAAAGAATCATCAAGCAGAAGGGGCAATTCAGAATGTAGAGACAACTCATCTAGCTCCGCATTGGAGGTCACAACAACCTCCCAAGCAAGAACATTTTTGTACTTATCACCAGTCTCAGAGCCATGCCACAGAAGGCTGCTACATGCACAGGAATCAACAAAAACTAGTTGTTACTCAGACATGATAAAGAAAGGCGCTGTATAATTCCTCTTGGTCTACTCAACCTAGGCGGAGTGGTACTCAACCTATCAAGGGTGGTAGTAGATCAATACGGAAGGACCAACTAGAGTGGAATCCCCCGAACCAATTGGGAGAACCTTCCCCATCTTTGGGAGAAGAGGAACGAAGGAGGCAAGAAAAGGGAAAAGCAGTAGCTCAAGAACTTGTAAAAGGTCTTATTGGGATCATCTTGGGTGGACCAACTGATGGTGATTTGAACTGAGCTAGGAAAACTCATGCTCGACGGTTAGAGATCCATGCGGTGGGAACTAGTCACGAGTAGAGAGTCGACCCTTCTATCAGCTTTGGGTCAGAAAACCTACAGGGAGTTGAGATGCCACACGAAGACGCTATGGTAATAGAAGCTTCAATTGCAACTATAAAAAGGGTATCTGTGGATACAAGAAATTTCATGAATATTTTCTTCAAGAAAGCTATAGACTAGATGCGGATCGATGATGAAGAATTACTACCACTAACCACACCGTTGATCGAGTTCACGGTGTTGGGACCTTTGTGTCCGGTAGAGGAGGGGGGGTGAATAGCGTTTCTTCGCACTTGCGTTGATTTGCTTTGTCTTGATATGCAGTGGAAAATAAAATACAAACACATAACAAACCAACACGCTAACACCTAGGGTTTACTTGGTATCCACCTCAAGAAGAGGTGACTAATCCAAGGATTCACACACTCGAGCACTCTTCACTAGTAAACAACTCCTTCTCGGTCACAGCTAGAGGCGGAGAAGCCTCGTACAAACACACACAACACTACAACACTCACACAAGAAGAAGATACAAAAATACAACTGGAATACACTCTTCTTCTTGCTTACTTGTTGATTGTTGTTGCCTCTTGAACCTTGGGGATGCACCCCCAAGGGCCTTCAAGAACTAGCGGAGAAGCTCGGAGAAGATCGTCGAAAAATCGTTGTGAGCTTGCAGGAAAAGATCGCACCGATCTACGGAGAAAACGCTTCGCCAAGGCTTTAAAAAGTGCTCCCAATCGATCCAATCCATCCCCAATCAATTGCCACATCAGCATCGCTCCATTGTAGCCGTCCATCACCTATATCCTGCCCAACGGTCGAATCCCAATCGATCGACCGATCGATTGGGAACATCTCAATCGATTGATGGATCGATTCAGAAGCTTTTTGTATTCTCGTGATCGCGCGAGAACTTCCCTGCCCAATCGATCAGCTGATCGATCGATAGCTCCCAATAGATCGCCCGATCGATTGGGAAGGCCTCTATGCTCGCGAATTATGGTCCCAATCAATCGACCAATCGATTGGGTC
This sequence comes from Zingiber officinale, assembly GCF_018446385.1. Lineage (NCBI taxonomy): Eukaryota > Viridiplantae > Streptophyta > Magnoliopsida > Zingiberales > Zingiberaceae > Zingiber > Zingiber officinale. Next base: position 14,249,824 of record NC_055993.1, on the reverse strand, counting down.
ATTCCTTCCTTCGCAGCACACTCCAATCGATCCACTGATCGATTGGACCGTAGTTCAATCGATCGCTCGATCAATTGACTAGCCTGAACTTGACTCAAAATCAAGTCCAAAATCTCCAACCCAACTCTTGGTCAACCGTGACCTGTTGGGTCTCCATGCCTAGCATTTGGCCACACCCGACTAACCTCGAACTAGCCTTCTAGCCTCCTCTTTCAGCCTTGCGTCCCTCGGATATCTCCCCATCCTTCACGCATTGCATTCAAGAGCTTCCTTCGGCCTCATTCTAGTTGTCAAATTCTCCTTGCCAAGTCATACTAGGACTTACCTTGCCAAGACCACATGCTTGGATTTACAACCTTTGGGAAAGATTACACTTGGACTTTCCAATTGCCTGGCTCCTCACCAGGACTTTCTTCTTTGCCAAGAACACACTTGGACTTTTCAATTACCTGGCTCCTCACCAGGAGTTTCTCCTTTGCCAAGAACGCACTTGGACTTTCCAATTGCCTGGCTCCTCACCAGGACTTTCCACTTGCCTAGCTCCTCACCAGGACTTTCCAGTTGCCTGGCTCCTCACTAGGACTTTCCCTTGCCTAGCTCCTCACTGGACTTTCCCAGTCAAGTCTCCTGTCAACCTTGACCTACTTGACTTATATTCTCATCAACCTAGTCAACCCTTTGACCATCTCCATAATCAACCTGGTCAACCCTTTGACCATCTCCATAATCGGACGATTGCTCCTGCAATCTCCTTATATTGTCAAATATCAAAACTCAAATCCTGACTCAAGCTTGACTCAACTCAAGCTTAGTCAAACTGGTCAACCTTGGCCTAGGGAAATTGTCCCAACAATCTCCCCCTTTTTGATGTTTGACAATACCTCTAAGTTAATACCTCTAAGTTAGGCTAAATCCCATAGCTTTAACTCCTTCTTTATACCAAGGATAAATCCTATAGCCTTAACCGCTTCCTTATACCAAGGCTAAATCTCATAGCCTTAACTCTTCTTTCATAAGATTAAATCTCATAGCCTTAACTCCTTTCATGACAAGGCATGAATGAAGGTTTCCTTCATTCTCTCCCTTTCCTAGAGGGCAAACTCCTCCTGCTTGGGATGAATGTCTAACTTAACCTTCCATTATCCCCCTTTGTCACACATCAAAACTAGAAAACAAACTCTTCTCCATAAGGGTTAACTATTCGTTGTTTACAACCTCATATGTTGTTAACATCCCCACCATGAAGATCTTATATTCTTCATTGCCGCCAAAGCTCCCCCTTGAGCTCTACTTCACTTCACAATGCTCATCCTAGAGCATGCATCAACTTCCCAATGAAAGTCTCATTCATTGTATTTAATGCTCCCCCTTGAGAAGTAATCTTCTTCTCAATGCTCATCCAAGAGTATTTTTCACTTTACCAATGAAGGTCTGATCCCCTTCATTAACCCAATGCTCCCCCTTGAGCAGTAATCTACTCCACAATACTCATCCGAGAGTATTTATCATCCTAGCAATGAAGATAATCAATCTTCCATTGCTCCCCAATACTCGACCCTGAGTATTAATTCATCACGATGGTTTAACCCCCTTCCAAGGTCTTTGAAAAGATTTTTATGTTTTCAAAGAGTAACTCCCCCTAAAAACATGGTCAAACTTCTATCATTGCACCAACAATGACTTGAGGTTCCTAAATAATTAGGAAAACTAAAACTCAAAGTTTTGATGTTCAAAATTTAATAATGAAACTAAACCTCAACCTAAACTTCACCTAAGTCTATATTAGCCAAACCATGCTTGTTTTCATCATGAAAACTCCCCTTAAGTGTATACAAATATATTCCAAAGGGTTAGAAATGGTTAATGACCTTTGAAAACCAAAACTTGAAGTTTTAAGGTTTCAAAATTCAGAATTGAAACTAAACCTTATCTTAAACTTCACTTTGGTTTCTCTTAACCAATCCATACTTGTTTTTATCATGAAAAACTCCCCCTAAATGTATATAAATGTATTCCAAGAGGTTTGGAGTGGTTAACAGGACTCGAAGTGACTTGAAATACTGAAATCAGACTTTTCAGGCCAAAATCAGACTTCCCAATCAATTGAAGTTGGGATTCAATTGATTGAAATCACTTCAATTGATCCATTGATCGATTCCGCAAGCTACTGCTCGTAGAAATTCCCTCTGAATTGATCGAGTGATCAATCCAGACTGGGCCAATCGATCGGCTGATTGATTCACTACCCTTCTGTTCGTGGGAATTGGCTTCCCAATCGATCGACTGATCGATTGGGTTTCTGATTTCTCTGAAATCTAGTTTCAATGGAATTCAGAAACTCCCTAAAAATTCTACAAAAATCTAAAAATCATGAAAACTCATGTAGTCATTATTAAGGGTATACTTTATCAAGGAAAAAAAAATTTCTATGAAAATACTTCATATTTTTAAAGATTGACACAACTTTGAAAACCCTTGAACACTTCAATGTTTTCTCCTAGTTTGTGTCTAACTTTTAAATGATGATTACTATCAAAAGATAGTCTTCATCAAGGTTTTCAAAAAGCATTTTAAAATCATTTTCAAAACCAATATCCAACCATGTTTTTTGGGCTCAATGCACATGACTTGTACATTAGCTTTCCCAATGATTGGAAATCACATGACTGTATGCTTTAATGAACCTAGAACTCAACAAGATGTACTAAATCAACATCTTGAGTTTTATTCACCATCCTAACATCTCACTTATATCTAACGTGTATTAAAACACATTCAAGTCACCTTATAGTTCTTGTGAGATGTATATTTGGTTTTGCCCTAAACTAAAGGATCATGCATACCTATCTAGGCATTATAAGACTTATGATCATTCACCTAGAATGTCATTTGGTATAATCCCACTTGTTGGAATATTTACCATTCTTAATAAATGTCTTTTATCCTTAATTACAAGGAAATTAACATAATGCATGATGTTACATGACATACATCAAAATAAGTAATTTTCAAAAGAAAAATATGCTATAGCTACATGATGTATGTATGACATGACATGGTATTTTTATATTTTTCATAATAAAAATGAATGCAACACATGATGTCATGACATATAATAACAATCAATCATGACATTTTAGCATAAATAAAATATACCCAGATAATCTATCTAAGTATCTTTAAACCTTAGCTAAAATCTTAAAATTAAGCCTAGATTGCTTATCTCTTGAAGGAATGTCAAAACCCAACTTGACATTTCTTTTACCCCTTTTCTATTTGTGCCAATTGAAATTAAGAATTCAATCCTCAAATATTTGTTTGGCACATATCACTTTCTTTAAGGATTAAACATTTAGATTGAGACTTAATTTTGCTCTTAATCCCTTAAGAATATGCTAATATCTCAATTAAACATTTTCTTATCCTTTCTCCAAGTGTGCCAACTTACCTTTGATGTGATTCCTCAAGGTTTGGCACAACTTACTCTTCCAAAGAGTAATTAATTTGATTAAGGTTTAAATTTTCCCTTAACTCCTCAATAGAATACCAAATTTCCAACTTGGTATTTCTTTTTTGCATTTGTGCCAATTTAAATTTAAGTCCAATCCCTTAAGACTTGGCACATTTTACTCCTCTAAATAGTAACACTTTAGATTAACACTTAGATTTCCCTTAAATCACTAAGAAGATATCAAAAATCTCAACTTGATATTTCTTATAGTTTCCTTAGGTGTACCAATTTTTTAGATTAATTTCAATTCCTCAAATTTTGGTACGTTTTGCTCTTCTCAAAGAGTAACACTTAATCCTTCTCATTTTCAAAGGTTAGTAAAACCTTGAAAATGCTCTCAAAGTGCTAACTTCATCAAGGTTGGGTTGACTACCCTTCCGATTAGAGTTGACACTCTCTAAACTCATCTAGGGTGTAGAGAATATGCTCCTAGGAACCCAATACCTATTGATGCTCCTTGGATGCTCTAGGTACTCACTAGGGATAACTTTCCTAGATACCTTCCTAAGGACCTTTCTTGACTTCTTAGAAGCCTTGGTCACTTCCACTAGGTCACTTCTAAGGCTAACTTCCCTTGTAACATTCTTTGTGACTTTATTAGAATTCTTAGAAGTCTTAGTCATATTGGTCTTGCCAAAAGAACCTTTAGGGATTCCTTCCCTAGTATTCTTGACTTGACCTTTACACCTATGGTTGGCCCCATAGCTATATGAAATCCTATGAAAAGAAGTCACATCCTTCTTGACTTTAGGTTTGTATCCCAAACCTTTATAGTCATTGGATGACTCTTGTCTAGCTTTTCCTAGGTTATGCTCATTTTGACCCCTAAGCATGTTTTCCATTCTTGCTAAGGTGCTTTCTAAACTATCAAGTCTTGTCCTCAAGACTTGGTTTTCACTCCATAAATCCCTAGATTTTGGTTTTTCATTGAATCCTTGAGCATTTCTAATTTTAGGCATATATCTAAAGTCCTTAGAATTATTGCCTAAGTTGCTATCTACCTTCCTAAACTTAGGTATGGTAAATCTAGAATGAGGAGGAATATATTTATCTTTAAAGCCATCATGCTACCTATTCTCATGATAATTAGCATCAAAATGCTAAAATTTATTTCTAGCATGTTTTTTATCATGTGTAAAAGGAATAAGTTCATTAAATGATACTTTGGTTTTTACTTCGGAAGCTCCCCCTAGACTTGTACTTCCTCCTTTGACCTTGACCGACTTCTTCTCCTTTGGACATTGACTTCGATAATGTCCATTTTGATTACACAAGAAACACACAATGTGTTCCTTGCTCTTCTTTGTTGTGGGGATTGTCTCCTTAGGCTTCTCCTTGCCCTTGGGTACTACTTGGCTCTTCTTCTTGGCCAACTTGGGACACTTGCTCTTGTAGTGCCCATGCTCCCTACACTCAAAGCAAATGATATGATTTTTGTTATTTACAATTGAAGTTTCTATACCTTTGCTTGTAGAGATAATGCTTGATTCTCCATTTGATGTAGCTTGAATTGTGGAGGTAGCATCATCTTCTTCTTCTTCTCCTCTTGAGTGTGTGAGTGCTTCCACCTCTTCAATTCGTGAGGATGTGGATGCTTCCACCTCTTCCTCTCTTGAAGATATGGATGATCTCTCCTCATCTTCTTTTTCTTCCTCGAATGTTGCACTTGCATCAACATCCGATTGGTCCTTCTTTTCTTGGACCAATGAGTCATTCTCCTTGGGCTCCTCCACTCCTTGGAGTTGTGTAGGGGTCTCATGATAAGCAATGATCTTTTTCCAAAGATCACTTGCACTTGTGTATTCACCTACACTCACAATGATATTAGAAGGTAATAAATTTAGCAAATTTTAGTTACCTCCTTATCGGCCTCCGCTGGTTCCCGTTGTTCCTCGGTCCAATGTCGAGGTCAGAGGTGCTTCCCCTTCTTGTCTGTTGGAGCTTTAAATGGGTCCTCCAAGACCATCCATTGGTTCCAATCCATTTGGAACGAAGTCTCTAATCGGTTCCTCAAAAAATTGAAGTCCTCTTTATCGTATGGAGGTGAAATCCGGATGTCCCATCCGAGAGGTCCTTCACTCTCCATCTTCTTCTTCCTCTAGCTTCTTGCTCTCTTGGCAGTTAGTCCGTAGAAGAGCGACCTCGCTCTGATACCAATTGTTAGGATCTTTGTGCCTGTTAGAGGGGGGTGAATAGCGTTTCTTCGCACTTGCGTTGATTTGCTTTGTCTTGATATGCAGTGGAAAATAAAATACAAACATACAACAAACCAACACGCTAACACCTAGGGTTTACTTGGTATCCACCTCAAGAAGAGGTGACTAATCCAAGGATCCACACACTCGAGCACTCTTCACTAGGAAACAACTCATTCTCGATCGTAGCCGGAGGCGGAGAAGCCTCGTACAAACACACATAACACTACAACACTCACACAAGAAGAAGATACAAAATACAACTAAAATACACTCTTCTTCTTGCTTACTTGTTGATTGTTGTTGCCTCTTGAACCTTGGGGATGCACCCCCAAGAGCCTTTAAGAAGATCGCCGAAAAATCACTGTGAGCTTGCAGGAAAAGATCGCACGGATCTACCGAGAAAATGCTTCGCCAAGGCTTTAAATAGTGCTCCCAATCGATCCAATCCATCCCCAATTGATTGCCACATCAACACCGCTCCATCACAGCCGTCCATCACCTGTATCCTGCCCAATGGTCAAATCTCAATCAATCGACCGATCGATTCAGAAGCTTTCTGTGTTCTCGCGATCGCGTGAGAACTCCCCTACCCAATCGATCGGCTGATCTATCGGCAGCTCCCAATCGATCACCCGATCGATTGGGAAGACCTCTGTGCTAATGAATTATGGTTCCAAACAATCGACCAATCGATTGGGCCATTCCTTCCTTCGCAGCACACTCCAATCGATCCACTGATCGATTGCACCCTGGTTCAATCGATTGCCCGATCGATTGACCAGCCTGAACTTGACTCAAACTCAAGTCCAAAATCTCTAACCCAACTCCTGGTCAACCGTGACCTGTTGAGTCTCCATGCCTAGCATTTGACCACACACGACCAACCTCGAACTAGCCTTCTAGCCTCCTCCATCAGCCTTGCGTCCCTCGGATATCTCCCCATCCTTCACGCCTTGCCTTCAAGTGCTTCCTTCGGCCTCATCCTAGTTGTCGAGTTCTCCTTGCCAAGTCACACTAGGACTTACCTTGCCAAGACCACATGCTTGGACTTACAACCTTTGCCAAGATCACACTTGGACTTTCCAATTGCCTGGCTCCTCACCAAGACTTTCTCCTTTGCTAAGATCACACTTGGACTTTCCAATTGCTTGGCTCCTCACCAGGACTTTCTCCTTTGCCAAGAACACACTTGGACTTTCCAATTGCTTGGCTCCTCACCAGGACTTTCTCCTTTGCCAAGATCACACTTGGACTTTCCAATTGCCTAGCTCCTCACCAGGACTTTCTTCTTTGCCAAGATCACACTTGGACTTTCCAATTGCCTAGCTCCTCACCAGGACTTTCTCCTTTGCCAAGAACACACTTGGACTTTCCATTTGCCTGGCTCCTCACCAGGACTTTCCAGTTGTCTGACTCCTCACCAGGACTTTCCCTTACCTATCTCCTCACTGGACTTTCCCAATCAAGTCTCCTATCAATCTTGACCTACTTGACTTATATTCTTATCAACGTGGTCAACCCTTTGACCATCTCCATAATCAACCTGGTCAACCCTTTGACCATCTCCATAACCGGATGATTGCTCCAGCAATCTCCTTATATTGTCAAACATCAAAAGTCAAATCCTGACTCAAGCTTGACTCAACTCAAGTTTAGTCAAACTGGTCAACCTTGACCTAGGAAAATTGCCCCAACACACGGGACGTCAGGTACAACTGCTCAAGATGATTTCTCTTTCTGTATCGCTAGGTGATGTCACCCGAGATCCGGAAAGGACTAGAAGAACATCGTTTATGGTGGTGGACACTATTTCCTCGTATAACATCATCCTCGAGAGACTAGCACAAACGCTTATTAGGCAGTTGTTTCAACTTATCATCAGAAAATTAAGTTCCCAATTGGCAACTTGGTAGGGGAGTAAGAGGTGACTAGCTGACATCATAGAAGTATTATGTGGATGTGGTTCGGCTCGAGTCGTGAAAAGCTAAAAAGACTATGGAGACTCTACAAATTGCTTAGAAGTTTCCTTTACCTCTACCAGATAGAGAGGAGAAGCCTCACCGACTAGAGGAAGATGAGCAAGAAGAGATTTGCATTCATCCCTGGCGGGAGGACTGCATCACAAGAATCTCTGCCAAGCTGGAGCCAAGATTGAAGCAGTAACTGCTAGATTGCCTAAGGAGAACTATGACATCTTTGCTTGGTCGCCAAAAGAGGTCAATGGTATTTCTCCTGATCTGATGCTACACAAGTTGAATATCGTTCCAGATATGCGATCGATAAAACAAAAGAGAAGACACTTTAGCACCGAGTAAAATTAAATTATCCAAGCAAAAGTGGACCAGCTATTAGAGGTAGGATACATAAAGGAGGTGCAGTTTCCTGCATGGTTTGCCAACGTAGTGTTAGTACTAAAACTGAGCGAGAAGTGGAGAGTGTGTATTGACTTTCAGGACCTTAATCGAGCGTGCCCAAAAGATGGTTATCCTATTCCTTTTATAGACCAAATGGTGGATTCCACCTCGGGATGCGAGTATATATGTATGTTGGATGTCTTTTAGGGATATCATTAAGTCTCATTAGCTCTTAATGATCAAGAAAAGGTGAGTTTCATCACTGTTGATATAATATTTTGTTATACTATGTTGCCATTAAGTCTTAAGAATGCAAGAGCTACTTAGCAAAGGATAATGGATCGGATATTCAGATACCAAATCGGGAGGAATGTAGAAGTTTATGTGGATGACATACTGATAAAGACAACCCAAGACAAAGACTTAATCATGGACATCTGAGAAACCTACAATACTTTGAGAAGACACAGACTCAAGTTAAATCCTAAGAAGTGTATCTTCGGAGGGAAGAGTGAATGCTTTCTAAGGTATATGGTGACCGAATGAGGGATCGAGGCTAATCATGACAAGATGGGAGCATTGCAGTGTATGGATGCTCCTCGGAACCTTCAGGAGACTCAAAGATTATTGGGTCGAATAATCGCTCTATCAAGGTTTATTTTCTGAATGGCTGATCGGAGTCTTCCCTTTTTTAAAGTCCTTCGGAGGGCTTCAAATTTTGTGTAAAATACGACAACAACATAATAATTTAAAATAGGGTTATTTGACAAATAACTTTATTGGAATTTTTAGAAATTTTTCTGGAATTAATTGGAGCTCGTATGACGTATTTAGAGGGGATGCACTAATGGGCCCGATAAAAGTCTGTTAGAAATACCCAGAAGTAGGAGTTAATTAAGGAATCAACTTAGGGTTTAATTTAACTAAACCTAAGTTAGATTTATATAAAACCTAATTCCCCTTATTCTTCATCCTGAGCCCCTCCTCTCACGCTCCCCTCCTCATCACCACCTGACCCTCTTCTCCTTCACCGCCGCATCTTCCCCGAGCCACCTCGCGACACCGCCTCCCTTTCTTTGCCGAGCCTTCCCCCCCAAGCTATCACCGATTTCCTCTTCCCCAAGCCCTCACACGCCGCCACCTCTCCCCCTTCGTCGAGCTCTCCCTTTCCCTCCGCTGTCCCTTGAACGAGCACCCCCGGACGCCGCCGACGTCTCCTCCTGACCGACACCCGAGCACCGCTGGCACTTACTAGCACTGTCCTCTTCTTTTCTATTGCCCAACGCCGACTCTACGCCGATTCTTTCGCCGCAGCCGCCTCTCACCGCCAAGCAGCGCCGCCGCCGGGGCATATCTATGAACCGTGCCCTAATTGATCCAGCAAGTAGTTCTCCTCTTGTAGGTATGCTAAGTGTTTCGGTTCTTGTATAGCTATCAGTTTTTCATGCATATGTTGCTGTACATCTAGAGGATAATGTTGAAATGCTACCTTAAAGTGGGTCTCGATGAGTTATGGATCTTGGTGTTAATCTGTGAATATGTTCTTGAATAGCTAACGGTTTCCCTGCATATATTTTGATTTACCATTGGATGATGGAGTGGGATTTTGATCTGTTGCATTACGTTGATGAACGGTTTGAAGGAGTTGATAATGTGAATAGGTGTTGGGTTTCTGTTCTTGCATTTTCAGTTGTGATTTTGATGTTAATGCTATGTTAACATTTTTAGGTTTGATAGATGAAGAAGGTGAGGATTTGGAATACTTTTATGATCAAATTGTGATTTATGTGTAGGGAATCATAACTTGCATTATTTTGGTAGTTGCTCTTCTAAAGCTACCTAATGAAATTTAGCTTGTATATGTACGGTTAGCAACACCAAATAGATCACCTTATGAATGTCAGTAGAAGAACTACACATGATGTAAGAAGCTAAACTATAATATTGGTTACAGGACTCTAATGCGAGATGGGCACTTCGACGTGAGAATTGTTTTAACCTGATCTATAATAAAGGTAGGTACTTCTTATCTTGATTCTTTCATTTCTTGAATTTAGTGCATGACCTATTTTTAATAAGGATTGCTTTATCTTGACTCCACTCGTAACTTTTCTTGTGCTTGATACTTCCACTCAAAACGTTTGAGATATTCGTTTCTATATCTATACAGTCTCACGTTGTTGTCTATATGATATTTAGCAGATACGAGACACCAGATACTATATGTTAGATAATGGATATATAGGTAATAGATACCATGTTTGTTTGCTTTGAATGCTGTATGTTTATATACCTTATTGAGCATGCTGACTTCATGTAGCATACATGTTTTCTGTTTATATATATATAATGACTACTGAATTGTACGTATCATGTTATTGCATGCATGCAGGCGACCACTTCTTCCTCGTGGGGGAGTGAGTCGTCGTGCCGCACCGCACACTCGGCCACTCGACAAAATGGTAGCTAGAGGAGATGCCGCTTGTCTTGTCGTGCCGCACTCGGCCACTCATGGGTAGTGGTAGCTGGAGTTGCGAACAGCAAGGATCCCCTTTGCTGTGTAGCTAGTTAGCTACTCAGCACCTGTCCATCCGGTCACTCGAGAGCAGTGGCGGCCTTTGGGTGGTACAGTTGTCATCTATCCGACCTCTCAACCATACAGGGGTCATGGTGCAGAGAGGTGGGCGGTGTGACCATTCGTGCATACGCTGTTATCGTTATATCTGCTGATGTTGTGGTTGCTACTTTTGCTGCTATTACTAGCTTATGCTGTTGTTGTTTGCTTCTGCTATTGGTATTAGTTTATGTGGCTATTGCTCACTTATATTGCTATGTTTGCTTATGTTGAGATATGCCCTTATTGTAGGTGTTTAGTCCTTGGTTTACTTATTGGAAGTTTGTATATATCTTACATATTTCCTTTGTAGTTATGAGCAGTACTATAGCAGATTAGTACTACTTCTGACCTTCTATTACTAGCCTAGGATGTGGTTTCAGGTATGAGTGTTTATTATAGTTTTATTTTAGTATCTGCTAGTTCCCTTATGAGACTGTATTCCTTTTGGCATTCTCTGTTTGTTTATATATATTACTATCTTTCCTTATCCGCTGAGTTCCAATACTCACCACCTCGCAAATTGGTTTTCTTTCGCCAGGTAGTAGTAGATGATTCATGGATGCTTGGAGAGATGCCGGCTGCCAGTCCTGGGTCCTACGGTATATCAGTTTTATTTCCGTTTTACTTGTGTTTTTAGTATACAACGATTTTGGTATTGTATGAATTGGCCTATGTTTGGAGTTTGATTCGTGGTGTTTTGCTTTCGTGCTCTTGTGGTTGTGTAAGCCTAATTGGCTAGTAAACTTTAATTGTGGATTGTGGGGTTTCTCTTCATTTTTCCGTTGTGTTTTTGATCCAGCCGTATGGGCTGTTATTAACTGCGTGGTTGTGCTTATATCCAGCCGTATGTGCTGTTGTATTATGTTATATGTTGTGTATGTATTTATTGCTTCATATTGTCACCGGTACAGGGGAGATGTTGCCGGATTTTTGTCTGGCAGAGACTCCTCTAGGGCATGACAGTTTGAGTGGGATACCAAATGTGATCAGACCTTCAACAAGCTCAAGAAATATCTTGTTGGATTACTTGTACTATCTAAGCCACTGGCAGGCGAAACATTATTTTTATACTTGTTTGCGACCGAGCAGGTAGTCGGCTCAATCTTACTGTGGGAGGAAGGTACCATTCAACACCCCATTTATTTTCATAGTCATTTGTTGAAAAAGGCATAAACAAAATATTCCCTATTAGAGAAGTTGGCGTTGGGGTTGGTCCTAACCGCTCGGTAGTTAAGGCTATATTTTTTGGCTCATCCTATTATTATTCTCACGAATAGTCAGCTAGGTTGGGTTCTTATTAATTCTAAAGTTTCTAGGTGGCTTGTAAAATGGACAATGGGGCGGGGAGAATATGACATCCATTATCAACCCCGCACGACAATTAAAGCTCAAGCTCTAACGTACTTTATGGTGGAAGTATCTAGTCCAGATTGTGAAGAGACCTAGAAGATATATGTGGACGACCCTTCCAACCGACTAACTAGTGGAGTAAGAGTCTTGCTAATTTCACCTCGGGGAGAAGTTATACAGTTGGTCATTCGGCTTAACTTTCGAGCATCTAATGATGAGGATGAGTATGAAACTCTATTGTCTAGTCTCTAGGCAACAAGGAGAGTAGGAACCGCTTGGGTAATTATATATTCAGACTCACAACTCATGGCACAACATTTAGGGTACTTTTAAAATATGGAGTGAGTGATTGAGAAGATATGTGGACGCATTTGAACAATTAAAGACTAACTTCCAAGAAGTGAACCTTTAAAATATATCCCAAGCGGAGAATATGAAAACAGATGAGCTAGCAAAAATGACAAATGTCTTAGCCTCGTGGACGTTGGATAGCCCGAGCTCTCAAATTTTATATATAGATCAAATACAAAATACTGAGTGGGAGGGAGATTGATAAAGTCCTATGATTTCTTTCCTCCAGAGCGGAGCATTATCAACTGACTCAGCAAAAGCCCGGCTATTTAAAAGAAGAGCTACTCGATTTATCTTGATTAGGAAAAAATTATATTGTCGAGCTTTTGCTCACCCTTTACTTAAATACCTCGGACTCGAGGACACTGATTATGTCATGAGAGAAATTCACGAAGGCATCTATGAAAATCATATAGAAGGAAGATAGATGGCTTGAAAGGTATTAATAGATGGATATTATTAGCCTACATTATTAGCGGACACCACTAAATTTACAACTTCTTGTGAGCACTGCTAGAAGCATCAGCCCCTGTCACATCGCCCTACCAAGCAGCTCAAAACCTTCACTATGTCATATCCGTTCAATCAATGGGGAATGAATATAGTGGAACCCTTCCCAATCAGACCAACACAGAAGAAATTCCTACCGATTATTGTTGACTATTTTTCTAAATGGGTAAAGTGGAAGCTCTTGCTCAGATCACAGAAGACACGAGTATAAAAGTTTTATGACAAAACATTATTTGTCGATATGGGATTCCTCACAAATTGGTATCCGATAATGGTTGATAATTTCACGGGCACAAGTTGCAAGACTAGTGTAAAGGACTTAGAATCCAACAAGTTTTCACTTTTGTAGCTTATCCTCAGAGTAATGGGTAAACAGAAGTTGTCAACTGAAAAATTATTCGAGGTCTCAAGATCAAGCTGGATCATGTGAAGGACAGTTGGGTGAACAAGCTACCCAGCATCTTGTGGGCTTATCGAACAACTCCCAGAGAAAGTGTTGGTGAAACTCCATTCCATTTGGTTTATGGAGCAGAAGCAGTGGTGCTGGTAGAGGTAGGTGAAGAGTTAGTTCGGCGGCAAAATTATGATGAAGAGGAAAATGTCGAACAACGCCTCATTAACCTTGACTTGGCAACAGAGGTGAGAGAAAAACTTGTCGCTCGACTCATCACATATAGACAAAAGATGAAGCGAGCACTTGATAAAAAATTAATTCCTCAGCCATTTCAAGTTGGAGATCTAGTATGGCGAAAAATCAAACCAATCGAGGGTGTTAACAAACTTGACCCTCAATGGAGAGGCCCTTATCAAGTGATCACCAAATTAAGCGCAGGGAGCTACTATCTAGAAGAGCTAAACGGGAAAAGACTACCTCGATCCTAGAGTGCCAACCTTTTGTACCTCTACCGGAGTCAATGAAACTCATATCCTTCATGATTTTTGTAATAAGTATGTGCTCCTATTTGAAAATAAAGTCAGCCTTCTTCCGCAATACAAAGTTATCCTCCAAAGAGTGAGTTCAACCTTCTTGAGTCGAAGCTAACCAAAGTTATCCTGCAACGGGAGAGTTCACCCTTTTCGAGCAGAGGCTAACCAAAATTATCCTCCAAAGAGAGGGTTAAATCTTCTCGAGTGGAAGCTAATCAAAATTATCTTCCAAAGAGAGGGTTCAATCTTCTCGAGTGGAAGTTAGCCAAAATTATACTTTAAGGAGAGTTCAACCTTCCCAAGCGAAAGATAATCAAAATTATCCTCGTAAAGAAAGGGTTCAACTTTCCTGAGCGGAAGCTAACCAAAATTATCCTCCAAAGAAAAGCTTCAACCTTCCTTAGTGGAAGCTAACCAAAGTTATCCTCCAAAGAGAGGATTCAACTTTCCCGAGCGAAGCTAACCAAAGGTATCCTCCTACAGAGAGGGTTTATAGTGGAAGTTATTAAAGTTATACAAATCACATCGCAGAACTTTTTTAAATATTCCTCTCTTGGTAGACAACCGTAATCACTTATTGATCAAACATTACTCAACCAACATATGCATAAGCAGGGAATAACTAGTCTACTGATTGAAGCAAAATAGAAATTTTTACAACAAAAAGACAAAGCAGAAATTTATACAATGAAAGGTTCCAAGAGTCTCACAAAGAAGTTGTCTCTGTCCTATACAGTTTTTTCAGACTCAGGTAATTCATTCCACACATTTTTTAAATCAAGAAAGTCTAGGTTAATGCCAGGGGGGATTAATCCTGCTCGGATAAATTACTAGGAAGCTCCTTCAAACCCTTATTTCAATCTCTTCAAATTTGAGCAGCTAGCAGATTCAAATATTCTTTAGACTTTAGAAACTCTATTTTAAAAGCTGCTTGACGCCCCTCCTCGGTTCTATAGGAAGTCGGGTAAGATTAGACTTCCTTTAACTGAGCTGTTGCCTTTGTCTCACCTTGGATAGCATCCACCACTTACTCACGAAGCATGTCCACCTCTCCATCTGGCAGTGTCAACTGACCCTGCAGATCAACTACTTATTTTTTTTTAAGGAGGCTTACCGAGCCACTTACTCGGTGAGTCGAGAGGTCAGCTCTTCCCAACTAGCCTCTAGCGAGATAACTTTGGACTACGTTGACTTTTCCCTTTGAATTGCTTCATCCAGATCAGCTTTGAGGGAAACTATTTGTTCCAATTTCTCATGAAGGCTAACCACCAGATTCCTCTAAAGGAGGCATTCTTTTGTTGCCCGAGCAGTGTCAACTTTATCCTCTTCAGCCACAAAGGTAAGCTCTGCTATACAAGCTTCTGAATCGGTAACTTATTTTAGTAGCTGCCCATCTACGTCACTAGAGCAGGGATTCAGTTATGGACGTGCATATGTTTTGTTCATAGCTACACAAGGAGTGTTTTAAATTTATTACTCAGGTATCAAAAGCAAAAATGACGAGGATATGGTACATACCTTTAAAATGGAGGTGTTGGTATGTCGGCTAACTTCCAGCATGTCTAAACTATGAAGCGACTAAGTATAATCATCAGACTTTATCAGATGCAGTAAGCCAGTCTAGGGGGTGGTCTCCTCTGATCGGTTGGGACTGGGAGGAATCTGAGGGAAGGCAGAACTCGTGGAAGCCTCCAATTTGGGTGGAGATTCCCCTCCAGTATTGGCTGTCGAAATGCTTGGTGTTGTTTCAAAGATGGTTGGGGAACCTCCTAGCTGCACTCTGGGAAGCTCGGTTATCAGAATGCTCGTTCTTAGGCTAGAGACGGATCTTTCGGGCAAAGGACCCACTGGTATAGGTGGCTCAGGGCGTTTGTGCCTCCTTATCCATAAAGGGATGCTGGCTGCTCGGGTTCTTCTTCCTCAATTGGGTCATTGGTCGCCTCCCCGATTGACGTGGCAGACATATCCTCAGCAATAGCAGGATTGTTAATTCGCTTGGCTGCTGTGGTAGTAGAGGTCGCTCCGGATGCTCCTTTAATTGTTGGCATTGCTCGACTGAAGGAGCTTATTTCTGTCCCAGTAGCTAAGAACTCTTGGGGGATAGATCAACCTCAGTAGAAGCTGCCCCAGTGGCGTCCGAAGAAACTTCGGGAGTGGCCAAATCTTAAAAGGTTGCTCGATTTTTCTTCAGAAACTTGCTCATTGAGGCACCCAACATAATGTCCTCTGCCCACAAACAATAAAGGTAAGTTAGCTGTTACAATTCCGCAAGTGCACGGATTCGTCATCAGTAATAAAGATTATCGATCCCACGAGGACTGGTTATAAGCACTAGTGATGACACACTTAGGATTAGCTATACTATCGATAGTTGTGAGTAATCTAAGAAAAGAGATTGGAAGGCGGAAACGAGAACTAGCAACAAGAAGTAATCAACCTGGTTTATGAAGAGTTCTAGGAGTTCGGTTTCATTGTGGTGATATTGATGTATCACATACTATCCTATACTCATTGTCCATCAGCATGCATTCACCGGAAACTAAAGCAACTATCCTTAAGCACCAAACAAAGACGATCCCTATGAAATCCTGTTATGGTTAACCCCTGTCACTAGGGCGTCTTGGTAGATCACAAAGACACAACTCTGATTGATGTTATCAAGGATAGAATTAAGGAGCTTAGTTTGGTCTCTTACTTCCTTGTGGAGGACTAAACCCAATTGGAAAACTTGAACCTTAGAGGTAAAATCTTAAAAAAAAAATTAGTTTAAAAATTATAATCCAATTGGGAAATTGAACCCTAGAAATAAAATCTTAAACAAATATTTTAATTATTTTTTTTTAATTCAAAATTTTAAAAAATAAAAAAAAACAAAGAAATTTTGAATTAAAAAAACAATATTTTTTTATATAAATCCCTAATACGTTACCATATTCCCTTAATACATTACAATACTCCACAAATATTTAAATTTATTTTAATTTTTTTAATTAAATATTATAATCTAATTGGAAAACCTAAACCTTATAGGTAAAATCTTAAAAAAAAAATTAACTGGAAAATTATTACCCAATTAAAAAGTCTGAATCCTATATATAAAATCTTAAAAAATATATTTTAATTATTTTTTAATTCAAAATTAAAAAAAAATTAAAAAAATTTGATTATGCGTATATATATATATTATCCTTTCCGCTGCGTCGTACGTTAAACTGTTGTATGTATCGCCTAAAATAAACACGTGGTTTCTATTTCCTCGCGTTGGACACGTGATAAGAATGCTTCTTGCTTGTGGGTTGTTATCTAAATCTAATAGATTACAGCCGAGACGGTCTGGGGTCAGCTCAGTGCCTAATGGGAATTTGTTGTCGTCCGTGTGGGCCCCATACTCAATCTTCACCCACTCCAAGTCCAAGATATATAAATCCATCCCACTCCCCCAGCGTCAGTACTCCACGACCACTCGCCGAAGCTTCAGTTCGATGGTAGCAAACAAAGACGACTGCCTCCACCTCCAAACCGCCATTTCATCCGCTAATGAAGACTACTGCTTATTCTCCCGCCAGCAGGAGCACTCCGTCATTGTCAAGGCCCTCATCCATGTCATCTCCGGCTACCCGTCGCCCGAGCTCCCCCAAGCCTCCGGCGCCTGCTCGACGTGCGGCATTGGAGGATGCCTCGGTTGCCACTTCTTCGGAGAAGAACCGCGATCCGCCACCAAGGCGATCCACGGTGGCACGATGGCAACGCCGCCAGCGAGGCCGCGGAAGAAAAAGAAGAAGAACAAGTACCGGGGCGTGCGGCAGCGGCCGTGGGGGAAGTGGGCGGCAGAGATCCGGGACCCGAGGAGGGCAGTGCGCAAGTGGCTGGGAACGTTCGATACAGCGGAGGAGGCGGCTCGGGCCTACGACGCTGCTGCCATCGAGTTCCGCGGCGCCCGGGCCAAGCTCAATTTCCCCTTCCCCGAGCATCGCGGAGGCCACGAGATCTCCAGCTGCCAGTCCAGCACCCTCACGTCGTCGTCGGCGTCTCACCCTCAAATGGACGGCGAGCAGCAGCAGGGACAAGGGCAGGAATCGGTGGACTTGTGGGAAGGGCTGCAGGATTTGATGACGTTGGATGAGCATCCATGTTGATGATTCCTCCTTCGTTGACCGTGTCTAAATAAAGTCAAACATGTTATATTCCTTTCCTACATCTGGACGACATTTTAAAATCGTGTCCCAGAAGATGCTGTAGAATGGTATCTCGGCTTCATGTGATAAATCTGCTGATCTGATATCGTGTTCGATCCGCGTTTGACTCGAGGGTACTGAGCTGTGCTTTGCTCACTGAAGCGGGCCCCACCACCAGGGGTTTCTTTTTTTCACGTGCCTGGGCATTTTGTGAAAGGGCGACCTTGGATTTTAAAATTTTCAAAAGAGCCATGTCAGTTTCATTTTTTGCAAGCACGCTTATTTCCTAAAACCTAAAATACCTGTTTTATTAAAAAAACAAAGAAAATCTCCATCCGCTAGCTAGACAGGCGACCAGACGACAGGCCAAGCGATTGCGGACTTGCGGTCGTGATTGCTTGGTCACCTGCTGACTTGTTCGCAAGACAGTGATTGCCTGGTCGCTTGGCTAGTGGTTACGCAACTATTTGACCGCCAGGTGGTCTAGCCGTGGACCCATGGCTACCTCGACCGCTCTGGTCAGCAGATGACAAGGGAAATTTCTTCTTTTTAATTTTTTAATAAGAAATGTATTTTGAAGGAAAAGTGTACCTTTTAGAAAATATAAAATTACGATACATTTTGAAAATTTTAAAATCAAATGCACCCTTTCAGAAAATGCCCTGTCCAGTTTCCATCTCTAAATCTCTATCAAACCACCACCACTTGTCCCACTTGTCTTCCTTTTATTAGTAGGCATACTATGAAACAGGGATCATAAATTCCGACTGTTTCGTTGACGTGGGCCAATGGGATTGGAAAAAATTAAAAATATTTATTTCTTCGATAGGCCAATGCTATTGTTGAAACGTTGATCATGTGTCTCTCGGGAGTACGAGAAGATGTTTCATGGTCATTAGAACGTGACAAATAATCTCTTAGTTTTTTTCATCGGATTGATTAGTTAGAAGTTGATAAATTTATTATAATTAAATAAGAATTAATTTTTATAGGCACGTGTTTTAGTAAAATAATTACTCTCATCTCTATTTATTTAATGATTGATCATAAATTAATCCTATGATCTATTTTATCTAATTTAAGAACGAATTAAAAAATGTTTGAGATGAACATAATCATTTTTTTTTATTGAAAAAACACAAACAATCCTTACTACTATTTTCTACTCTTTTTACTACTCATTTTGCCTTCCGTTTCTTGATATTTTCTTCTAAGTCTAATTTATGCGTTGGTAGGGCTTTACTAAGGTTTACCTCGACTCCCTTCTAACATCCTGCTAGGAGTTTTTCCATACCTCTATTAAAAAAGATCTATGTGGTACTCGATATTTGGAAGGCGAACCTATGGAGAAGCCAACTCAACCAAAGTCTGATATGAAGAAAGTCGATTTGATTGAAGTCCGACTCGAAGGAAGCTGATCTGATTAAAGTCCGACTTGAAAAAGACCGACCTAATTAAAGTCTCTCATGAGAAAAACTCAACCTAATTAAAGTTGACCAACCCTATAAAGACCGACCTGACTTATATCTAATCGGTTAAAATTATTCTGTCATCGTTACTTTATTTAATTAGTCATCTCGTCTCTTGATTTATAAAAAAAATACAAAATAAATAAAATTATGATAAAAAATTCAAAATAAATGAACTATTTATGAATTTAATTAACTGGAAACTACCCTAGGATCTCAAAATAAATTTAATAATGTATATGATGCGGTTATAAGGAGGGGCCTTCCTTGGAAAAGTCTTCGTCGCAATGGAAGTTAAAGTCAACATGGTCAATGCCCAACTATCATTGGTCGGGCGGACGAGTGGTTCGCCCGACCGAGATATAAAAGGCATGATCCAACATCATCACTAGCTCGGCCACCAATTGAATTAGAACGCTTAAGACAGGAATGAACGCCAAGGGTCTGCAGAAGCAGGCCGAGCAGCTACCCCGCTCAGCCTTACATCAATACTCAGACCACGCATGAACAACGCTAATACAACCGAGCGACCATCCCGCTCGGCCAAGGTACACGTACAGCAACCAGACAGTGGAAGTATCGGCCGAGTGGCTACCCCGCTCGGCCAAATAGTAGATTCATCAGCCATACAACGGAGATTCAAGCCGAGCGGCCATCCCGCTCGACCCAGCAACGGACGACATTGGGGCGGGGAATTCTCAATCGAGCGGTCATCCTGTTTGGCTGAGCAATAGACACCACGGGATATCATTCAACATGCTTTTGGGAGTTAGTGCCGTCGACGGATAGCATGGTCAGACAGAAGATCGTACGGCGGAAGCTTCCACTGTCATTTCAGAGATATGTTCGACCCATTAAGGTACTGTGTCAAAGACACTTTACTGACATGTCTCTTCAGGGAAAGCATAGGATTGCGTGCCCACTTTAAAAAGCGTGCACACACGCTACAGGAGCCCTATATAAAGGGGGGTCCAGGCATCGGTGGAGGTATGCTTTTCTCGCAATTTCTACAGTTGCGCTACAGTTTTCGTTTCTTCTTGCCTCGCCGCAGACTGACTTGAGCGTCGGAGGGCTATCGCCGGGGACCCCTTCCCTGGCTCGGCACTGACGTTGCTTGTGTTGGAGGCGAGAGCGTAGTCCATCAAAGGTCAGCTAGAGCGCCACGTCCCCAGCAACCGTCTCCTTAACTTTCGAACATGATCATATTTGACTCCGTCTATGGGAGCATCACCTGAATCCGAGCCGAGGAAATGGAAGACGCTGGACGACTAACCACTGTGACGCTCACGCAAGAGGAGTTGGAGATGCTTGTGTAAGCACGAGCAGCGAAAATGATGGAGCAGCAACAACAACAGGCGATAGCCGATCGGTCTGCACCGCAACCTGCGACATTGACGACCGATAGGCAATCGGGGCAAGAAGACCGAGCGAAGCAACTCTCCGTATGGGGGCAGAATAGAAGGCCGATTGGCACCCAAGGGGAAGCACCACCCATGCCGATCTCCTTTCATCGGTTTCTATTCCAAACCCCCTCGGAGATAGCCCAAGCCCATCAAGAGCGTGGATCATCTTCTGACGAGGCGTCCGTTCGGGATGTGACGAAAGGAAAAGCGCCCCGAAATGCTGCCTCTCTCGAACAGATCAACAGGCAGTTCTCAGAGGAGATCTTACAAGACCCTTTGCCTCAGCATTATACCCTATTGGCGATCGGGACGTACAATGGGACAACTAACCCAAATGATTATCTGGATCGGTTCGACAATGAGACTTGTTGCACCAGTACACGGACGGAGTAAAGTGCAGAGTCTTTCTCACGACTCTCTCTGCATCGGCATAGCGCTAGTTCAGAAGGCTGCCAGACGGCTCGATACGAAGTTTCAAAGACTTTCGAGCCACTTTCCAGCACTACTTTGCCAGCAGCCGACGCTACCAAAAGACGAGCGTCAGCCTCTTCGCCCTAAAACAAGGGACCCAAGGAAGCACTCCGAGTGTACATTCAGCGCTTCAACCAGGTGGCCATGGATATCCCCTCGGTCTCGTCTGAGACTATGATGAATGCCTTTACCCAACGACTCGTCGAAGGGGACTTCTTCCGGTCACTCATCAGGAAGCCGCCTCAGGACTTCGACCACATGCTGAAAAAGCCAATGAGCACATCAATGTGGAAGAAGCCCAGGCGGCCAGAAGAAAGGAGGCGGCGATCGAGCATTCGGCGCCAACTGAGCGTCGACCCAGCAACCATCTGCCGCCTAAGGGGCCAAGAGCTGAAGGGGCACGGTTGCACCAAGAGGCGAGGGCGCACGCAGTACAGCATGTGGCGTCGGCCCGACCCAAGGCGTCGAAGGGCAAGGTATAGACGCCTATGTTTTGTTCATTCCACCAATCGACGACGCATAACACACGGGACTGCCAGG
This sequence comes from Zingiber officinale, assembly GCF_018446385.1. NCBI lineage: Eukaryota > Viridiplantae > Streptophyta > Magnoliopsida > Zingiberales > Zingiberaceae > Zingiber > Zingiber officinale. Next base: position 14,227,948 of record NC_055993.1, on the reverse strand, counting down.
GACTAACGCTAATCGTCAGTCGATCGGCTCCTAGGGGGTATCGCCGTCGCTCTCCATCCCCCGATCGACGAGACTGTCGCTACTCGACCGAGCGGCGAGAAGAGAGAAGGGAGCCTGAGCACCACCACCATCAGGGGAGGGAGGAAACCGATCCCTCTAGAATCCCGTCCGAGCGGAATAGAACGTCCACCTGGGAAGAGGAGACAAGAAACAACGCTTCCCGGGGAGAGATAGGCATGATTGCCGGAGGCCCGACCGGCGGAGACTCCAACTGGGCTAGGAAATCGTACGCTCGACGGTTGGAGATCCATGTCGTCGGATGCAGCAAAGAGAAGGCCGAAGGGCCTCAGATCAATTTCAGCCCCAACGATTTAGAGGGGGTCGAAGTCCCTCATGATGATGCTTTGATTATCCGAGTGGTGATTGACAATTACACCATTCACCGAACTTTCGTCGACACGGGGAGTTCAGTGAACATCATTGTTGGTGCAATCGACCTCTAGGGTTTCGATTTTTGATAATATGACCAAGGGTTGACCCAAACAGGACTTGATGTTTGGGAGAGAGAAGTCTAGTTAGGACTAGATGACTAGCAAAGGTAAGTCCTAACCAAAGGTTAGGCAAAGTGGAAGTCCCGGTGAGTGAAGCCGGTCCTAGTGAGTGAAGCTAGGTGGTGGAAGTCTCGATGAGTGAAGCCGGACCCTAGTGAGTGAAGCTAGGTGGAGGAAGTCTCGGTGAGTAAAGTCGGGCCCTAGTGTGTGAAGCTAGGTGGAGGAAGTCCTGGTGAGTGAAGCCAGACAATGGAAGTCCTAGTGAGTGAAGCTAGGCAACCCTAGGAGGTAACCCTAGGTTATACTTGAATTCTGTTAACACTGTTTTTATCTATTGTGCTAACTCAGTGTTGCAGGGAAGTTCAGGTAGGTCGACGGGCTGACCAGGTAGCTGACACGAAGTCCAGACAAGTCAACGGGCTGACCGGACGTCTTGCAGGTAAGTGAAGGTAATTCACTGGAGGAGAGTGACTGTGAGGATGCGTTCCCGGGAAGGGAACATTAGGCGCCGATCCAACTTAGATCCATTTCGGATATCTAAGTTGAGATCGTGACTAGATTCCGGTCTTGAGGAGATGGAATCTAATTACTATTCTATTTTATTATAAACTGTGCCAACACTCTGTTTTGCAGGATATATAATTTACATTGCCTTGGACTAACGTTTTCTTACAGGAAGGAGATTGCTGGAAAACAAGGGTCTGGGCGCCCGGAAGGGATCCGGGAGCCCGGAGGCAAGTTTTATCCCCAAACAAGCTTCGACACGTAGAGCACCCTGGTTGTCTTGGCTACGTCACATTCAGAGCGCCCAGAAAGTATCCAGGCGCCCCAAACCTCCTATATAAGGAGGGTGAAGGCTGGAGCAAAACAACAAACAACAAGATCTTCTATCACGTGCTCTGCTGTGCTCTTGCGACGCCGCGAGGCTACTCCGACAAAGTGCTACTATTTTCTTTTTCTAATTATTGTCGGTACTATTTCCTTAAAAGCATTTGTACTTAAACTTGTAATATTTTATGAATTTCTAGTGGATTGCCCAACGAAAGTACTCAACGAGTGCGGGCCTTGGAGTAGGAGTCGACATAGGCTCCGAACCAAGTAAATTGATTCTGTGTTAGTGTTATGTTTTTCGCTTATTCCACTACGTACTCTCGCTAAATTTTCAAATCGCTATTCATCCCCACCACTAGCGAATTCTCGATCCAACAATCATTTTTCAAGAAGGCGTTCGATCAGCTGCAGACCGATCACGGCGAACTGCTGCCCATGGTGACCTTGCTCTACAGATTCACGGGCAATGAAGTCTTGCCGATTGGCCAAGCAAGACTGGCCATCTCATTGGGAGAAGAGCCGTTGAGGAGGACCCAAACCACCAACTTCATAGTTGTGGACGCACCATCGGCCTACAATGTCATTTTGGGCCGACAGGCCCTCAACGAGTTCCGTGCGGTAGTATCCACTTACTGCTAGAAAATAAAATTCCCAGTAGATGACCAAGTGGGCGAGGTCAAAGGCGATCAACTGGTCGCTCGACGATGCTACGTGGAGATGGTCAAAATCAAGGCCAAAGCAGCACGGAAAGTTCCACAACTAGAGGTAAACGCTATTATCGAGAAACCTCCTACCTTGATATATGAAGAAAAGGAAGAGGTATAGATCCACCTAAGCCGGTCAGAAGCCACGACTTTCGTAGCTGCCGACCTGGAGAAGAAGAAGAAGGCAGAATTGATCCTTTGCCTCAAGAAAAATCATGACGTGTTCACATGATCGACACATGAACTGCCCGGCATCTCCCCGAGCGTGGCCTAGCAAGAGTTGCATGCCCGACCAGACGCTCAACCAGTCAAACAAAGGAAAAGGGATTTCAGCACCGAGCAGAACGTGATCATCGAGCGGAGATAGAAAAGCTGTTGGAGGTCGGTCACATCAGGGAAGTTCAGCTCCCGAGCTGTCTCGCCAACGTCGTCCTCGTCTCCAAGCCGGGCAACAAATGGCGAGTCTACATCGACTTTCGTGATATGAACAAAGCGTGCCTGAAGAACTTTTACCCACTACCTCGGATTGACCAAATGGTGGACTCCACTGCTGGATGCGAGCTGATCTGCATGTTGGATGCCTACCAGGGTTATCATCAAGTGCCGCTCGCCTGCGAAGATCAAGAAAATGTCAGTTTCATTATGGCTGACGGAATGTACTGCTACAACGTCATGTCGTTCGGACTTAAGAATGCCGGGGTCACTTATCAAAGACTGATGAACAAAGTGTTACAACAGAAGATCGGTCGTAACATAGAGGTATACGTGGATGACATTTTGATAAAATCCCTCCGAGTTGCTGACCTATATGCAGGTATTGAGGAGACTTGATAGACACTTAGGACCTATGGGATAAAGCTAAATCTGGGCAAGTGTCTGTTCGACACGAAGAGCGGGCGCTTCTTAGGCTGCATCGTCACCGAGTGGGGCATTAAGGCGAACCCAAGCAAAGTAAAAGCACTGCATACATGCCGCTGCCTCGAAATTTGAAGGATGCTCAATGTCTCACCGGTTGTATCACGACGCTGTCCAGATTCATCTCTAAGTCGTCCGATTGAAACCTACCATTCTTCAAAATACTACGTCAGACGATAAAATTTCAATGGGATGCAGAGTGCGATTAGACATTCGAAGAGCTCAAAGAATATTTCAACTCTCTTCCTATCCTAGCTAAGCCATGTGTCGGCGAACCACTTCGGATCTACTTGTCATCTACAGAGTATGCGGTCGGTTCGACATTAGTTAGGCAGAACGGCGGAGAACAACCAATGTACTTTTTAAGCCACATATTAAAAGATACCGAGTCCCGCTACACTAGTCTTGAGAAGTTAGCTTATGCTTTAGTGCTCGTTGCGCGGAGGATTCGCCCGTACTTCCTCGCTCACTCGATAATCATGATGACCAACAGTCCCTTGGGAAGTGTCATTCTCAATCCCGAGGCATCCGATCGGCTAATCAAATAGACGACGGAGCTTAGTGAATTCGACATCCAATATCAACCCCGTATGACTATCAAGGCACAATCCTTGGCAGATTAAAGCCAATTTCCGGGAGGTCCTCATACAGAAGATCCCTCGATCGAAAAATCAGGCTGCAGACGAGTTAGCCAAGCTAGCCATTTCACTATCGTTGATCGTCATAGCGCAACCAATCAAGCAGGTATATTTGGTGGCTCATATTGACCGAATGGAGGGACTCATCTTCCCAAATGATTGGAGGATAACTTTGATAGAATTCTTACATACGGGGGCTACGCCGCTCGATCAGGAAGAGGCGCCTGCTGAGGAAAAGAGCTGGACGATTCACCTTGATCGGAGATCAGTTGTACAAGAAAGCCTTCTCTAGGCCTCTACTCAAGTGCGTGGGGTCGGAGGATGCTGACTACATACTACAAGAAGTGCATCAAGGATCCTGCGGAGGGCATCCGGGCGATCACTCATTAGCGAGGAAAATTCTGCTGGCCGGATATTTTTGGTTGACCCTCCAGGAGGATGCCGCTCGGACGGTGGCCATGTGCTTATCCTGCCAAAAGTACCACAACCTCTCACACCGGCCTACAGAAGAAATGAAGGTTTCCACTGTATCTTCTCCATTCGACAAATGGAGCATGGACATCGTAGGACCATTCCCTATGGTGACCAGTCAACAAAAGTTCCTGCTCATTGCGGTGGACTACTTCTCCAAATGGATCGAAGCCGAGCCCCTAGCCAAAATAACTGAGCAGATAGTCATCAAGTTCATATGGCAGAACATCATCTGCCGGTTCGACATCCCTCGCCGGCTCGTCTCAGACAATGGAAGATAATTCACCAATCAGAGGCTCAGGGAGTGGTGCGAGGGATATGGTATCCAGCAGGCCTTCACTTCCGTGGCCTATCCGCAGAGCAACGGGCAAGCTAAAGTCACCAATCGGGCGATCCTTCGTGCTCGCCTCGACCACATCGGAGTAGCTGGGTTGATGAGCTCCCAAGTGTGTTATGGGCTATCTGCATGACCCAAAAGGAAGGCACTGGCATGCCCCCCTTTCACCTGGTATACGGCGATAAAGCAGTCGTCCCGGTGGAGGTCGGGGTAGAATCCGATCGGGTACAACGAGTGAAGGATGATGGAACTCGACTTGGTGGACGAAACTCGGGTGAAAGCAGCCATTTGGCTGACGACCTACCGGTAACGTATGAGGCAGAATTATAATCGATGGGTGATCCCGAGATCCTTCCAGGTCGGCGACCTCGTCTGGAAGAAAGTGAAGCTAGTCGGTGATGTCGCCAAGCTCGAGGCACCATGGGTGGGACCATTCAAGGTCGTACAGAAGCTCCGTTTGGGCGCCTTTTATTTAGAGGACGAAGAGGGGGAGGCAACTCAAGAGGCTTTGGAGTGCGAACCATCTGCAACCCTACAGGGCTGGATGAGAGGTGCGCAAGTGAATCTTGTATTTTGCGGATATTGTGTGTTTGCCGAGTGCAGGGAAAAGTTTGAATAAAAAAGCAAAGGCCTCTTTTAAGTACATCTCTATCAACGGTCGAGCGGCGACCTTAAACCCGGGTGCAAGTATAAATAAATCGTCGAGCGGTGACGCTAAACACTTGTCTCACCCAACGGTCGAGCGACGACCTTAAACTCTTGTCTCTCCTAATGGTCAAGCAGCGACCTTAAACTCTTGTCTCCCCCAATGGTCGAGTGGCGACCTTAAACCCTCGTCTCCCCCAACAGTCGAGCGACGACCTTAAACTCTCATCTCCAATGTCGGTTGAGCGGCGACCTTAAACCCTCGCCTCCTTCAACGGTCGTGCGGCGACATTAAACCCTCGTCTCCTTCAACGGTTGAGCGGCGACCTTAAACCCTTGTCTCCACCAATGGTCGAGCAGCGACCTTAAACCCTTGTCTCCACCAATGGTCGAGCGGCGACCTTAAACCCTTCTCTCCACCAAACCATCAAGCGGCGACATTAAACTTGAGTCCCCAACAAATCGTTGAGTGATGACATTAAACTCGAGTCTTCGTCAAATCGTCGAGCGGCGACGTTAAACTCGAGTCCCCAACAAATCGTCGAGCGGTAACGTTAAAATCGAGTCTTTGCCAAACTGTTGAGCGGCGATGTTAAACTCGAGTTCCCAACAAATCGTTGAGTGGCGATGTTAAACTCGAGTCTTCGCCAAATCATCAAGTGACGATGTTAAACTTGAGTCTTTGTCACATCGTCGAGCGGCGACGTTAAACTTGAGTCTTCGCCAAATCGTCGAGCGACAATGTTAAACGCGAGCCAGCTTCGAACTGTCAAGCGACGACGTCATATCCGAAGCTTCATCAACTAGGCAAGTGGTAACGACAGACCCAAGACTACGTAGGCGGTCGAACGGCTGGCTACAGATAAAGGTTGCCCCAAAGCCCCCAAAAGGTCAAATGAATGGCCCGTTCGAGAAAACGCACCAGGATACTTCATGCCTAGCAACTTGAAAAGAAAGGTGAATCGAGAAGAAGTGCATAAAATCACGGCCGAACGAAGGAAGTAGGAGGCTACAATATGGCTAAAAGAAGACCGGAATGCGAAACAATGAGAAAAAGTCCCGCTGAATAGCTGGGCATGCATTAATACTTGGAAAAGCTTACAAAAGGAGGGATTACAAAGATTAAACTCTCAGCCTCACTCTATGTAGTCTAACACGTCGTCAGGCAGAGCGGCTGTGAGCTTATCCCGACTTATGACTTTGTTCGTCACAACGGTCGGCAAGTGGCCCCCCTCGTGAAGCTGGCCGATCGTCCCTTCGATCACCAAGTCAAACAGGCGAAGGGCCTGATCGGTGAATCTATCACAGAACGCATATGAACGGAGGTAGGCCTGCTTCATGGTTTCAAATATACTCCCTTCGGCGTCCTGGTAGATCCGCAACGCCCCGCGGGAGCCCTCCAGCTCGTCCTTGGCGGCGGCCAGCACGGCATCCCGGGAGGCCAATTGGTCTCGGAGGGACTTCTCCTCGGTCGAGCGGCTGTTCCGCTCGACCACCAAAAAGTCCTTGACCTGCTTAAGTTTCTGGGCGAGCTTCTAGGCCTCTTGGTTCTTCAACTCGAGGTCATTGATGGCCCATTGCTTCCGGGTGGTGGCCGACTTTATCTTCTTATTGAAGGTGATGACTAGTTTTTTGTACTGAGCCAGCATCATCTCTTGGTCAGCGGACATTTTCCGCTTGGCCTCCAGAAGCTTATTACTCTTCTCTAAGTTGGCCTTTAACTTCTTGACCTCGGAGATTGACGACCCTTAGGAGGAGGAGGCACTGCTCAAAACCTTGAGTTTCTTGAACTCGTCCTCCAGGAAGGCAAGCCGGTGGCACATGACCAGGCTCTCCACGCAGTACTGCAAGTAAAGGAGAAAGATATTATAGTCGAACGGAAGTAAGCGGGAATTCACTTTAACAAACTTACCCCGGTGGCCATTTGGGTGTGGCTATTGGCCAGGGCGCCTGAAGGTAGCATCGTCGCACGGGCCCGAGCGTCCTCCCAAACTTCGGTGAGCGGTCCCCGGATGAGGATCTGGTGCTCGGGGATCCAAGACTGGGCGCTCGGCTCCCTATAGTCCTCCGTTGGCAGATGAAGGATTGCCGTGATAGATCGTCGGTCGCTCGGAGCCGAGTGGGAGGAGGTCGCTGGATCAGAAGCTGGTAAAATCGAGAACCGTTGGATTGCTACAGGCTTTGGTGGTGGCGGTAGGAAGGCCACGAGCGCTGCGGCCATGGCCCCTTGCGGCAGCTCGGCCAAGGAGGGCGTCCGCTCGGACGATGGCGTCTCCACAGTTGCTTGGAGCAGAGCCGGAGTCGAAGTCTCGACCCTCTCGACCAATTGCGCGCTCGAGGAAGCGAAGCGTAAAGACGGCTCCGCTCAGCGCCTCTTGCACCGGGTCAGTGGCACGTCGGAGGAGGCCAATCCAGAGGGTTCCTCGGCAGGAAGGATGGGGCGCTGTTTCGTCTGAGGCTGGGAGCTCGGTGTGGCTCCTCCGCTCGGCGCATGGTTGGCCACGCCCTCGCCCATTTTTGCAGGCGTCTCCTCGCTCGCCCCGAGTGGGTCTTCGTGAGGGCTGACTGGTTGCAGACCTTGGCTCGTCAGCTCTTCGGTGGACACCACCTTGATCGCGGCGTCCGAAAGCTTTGCTTTGTCGGCCATCTGTGCTCTCATCATGACATCGACTGCAGATGAAAAAAAAAAATCAGTTAGTATCAAAGGGAAAGGATAAAGTGGTGGCATACCTAGGCTGGTCGGCAGCCAGGTGCGGATCGGGCTGAGTCCGAAGATATAGAGAACACCCTCAAGCAGCAGCTTGTGGATGTGGTACTTCTGATTAGCCAGCATAGAAGTCGCGTAGAGATAATCCGATTGGCTCTTATATTGCTTCAGGTCGGGCTGAGGCACCACTTCAAGTTGCCAACGGGTCGCGAATTCTGGCCACTCGGGGAGACGCATGAAAAATTAGTATTCTTTCCAATGTTTATTAGATGTCGGTATTTTGTTAAAGAAAACTAGGCCAACCCGAGACTGGAAAAGGAAGGTCCCCGATTTAGATTGCTTGGGGTAATAGAAGTAATGGAAGACCCGAGGAGTGAGAGGGATGTTGTGCAGCCGGAACAAGATAGTGACACCGCACAGCAGACAGAAAGAGTTCGGTATGAGTTGGGGGAGGGAGATGCGGAAGTATTTACAAACAGCGATAATGAAAGGATGGACGGGGAATCACAGACCGATGACAAAGTGGTCTCTGAATAGACAGATGGTGCCGGTCGGGGGATTATTGGGCCGATCGGACGGAGAAGGTAGAACGATCTCGTGCGGGAGTTCATAGGCATTTTTCAGAGTCTCCGCGTCATCCGCATCGAACTAGGACTCCATGGTGGTATACCAGAGTCCGAGAATGGCAGCCGACGGTTGCGAAGAACTTGCCATGGCAAAAATAAAAGGAAAAACGGAGAGAAAAGATAGTTGGGGGAAGGAAAGGCAGTCGAAAGAAACCCAAAGGGTCGTGGGAAGGCCACTGGAGCAAAGTAAAAACAGAAGCAAATGAGAAAGCTTACTGGAAAAGGAAGAGATCGCCGGGAAAGAAACGCAGGTGGTCGTCGGAGCGAAGGACGCAGAGGAGCAGTGGTCGCCGGAAACACGGAGGAAGATGCAAGTGTGGGAGAGAGTTGACGTTGCGGGTTTATAAACGTTGCCCTTGGTTGACCGGAGCCGTCCGATCTAGGTCATGAAAACCTATGCGAAGATCCAACCATTAAATTTAAACGACCAAACGTCGCCATCAGTGCCTGTCAACTCAGGCGTGCGGTGGCTGCGAGCATGACATGAGGCGTGCTACCATAGGTCGGCAATTAAGGCGGGCATGGGAACTTGCTCTGTGCCTTAATGGAAAGGGATTTGCATGCTTCCCGAAAAATCGGGGTGACGTCAGGCCAGCCCGTGTTCACCCAGGACAGACGGAAGAAAAAGTCATTTTGAGTGTAAACCTTGGTTTAACCGATCGGATCAAGGGAGCATATTTATGACTGAGCGACCACCTTCAAACAACCGATCGGCAAGAAGCGGGCCTATCCTGTGGTCTGCACAGTAAGGAAGGCCGATCGGGATGGAATCTGTTCACACAATGGTCCAGTCAGTCAGACTATGACCTTCTTCGACTAGACTTGAAGGGGAGGCATGTGATGCGGTGATAAGGAGGGGTCCTCCTTGGGAAAAGTCTTTGCTACAATGGAGGTCAAAGTCAAGGCAGTCAACGCCCCACTATCAATGGTCGGGCGGGCGAGTGGTTCACCTGACCAAGATATAAAAAGCCCGATCCAACATCATCACTAGCTCGGCCACCAGCTGAGTTAGAACGCTCAAGACAGGAATGAACGTCAAGTGTCTACAGAAGCAGGCCGAGCGGCTACCCTGCTCGGCTTTACATCAATACTCAGATCAGCAGAGTAGAGTCATAGCCGAGAAGACCATGCATGAACAACGCTAATACAGCCGAGCGACCATCCCGCTCGGCCAAGGTACACGTACAGTAACCAGACAGTGGAAGTATCGGTCGAGCGGCTACCCCGCTCGGCCAAGTAGTAGATTCATCAGCCAGACAACGGAGATTCAAGCTGAACGACCATCCCACTCGGCCCAGCAACGAATGACATTGAGGTAGGGAACTCTCAGCTGAGCGGCCATCTCGTTTGGCTGAGCAACAGACACCGCGGGATATCCTTCAACATCCTTTTGGGAGTTAGTGCCGCCGACAGGCGGCATGGTCAAACAGAAGATCGTATGGCGGAAGCTTCCACTATCATTTCAGAGATATGCTCGGCTCATTAAGGCACTGTGCCAGGGGCACTTTACTGACATGTCTCTTTAGGAAAAGCTTGGGATTGCGTGCCTACTTTAAGAAGCGTGCACACACTCTACAAGATCCCTATATAAAGGGGGGTTCAGGTATCGAAGGAGGTATGCTTTTCTCGCAATCTCTATAGTTGCGCTACAGTTTTTGTTGCTTCTTGCCTCACCGGAGATTGACTTGAGCGTCGGAGGGCCATCGTCGGAGACTCCTTCCCTGGCTCGGTACTGACGTTGCTTGTGTTGCAGGCGGGAGCGTAGTCCATCGAAGGTCAGCTAGAGCGTCACGTCCCCAGCAACCGTCTTCTCGACTTTCGGGTAGGATTATATATATATATAATTCAGATGTCTCACGGTGCGCGTAGATTCAAACCATAAATATTTAACAACGTTCATATCAATTATCCTATAGAATATCCATATCAAATATCTTATTAAAAAATTTTATCCTAAATTTTAAATAGAATAGCTAAAAAACCTTACATCAGCTACCCTATATATTCACTAAATTATGCATTTATAAACAATACTTCTATAAATTTAGGGAATAAATTTCATTCCCTAAATATTATAGAGGAGAGAGAAGAAATAGGGAAACTGATATATGGTATATTGAAAAATGAATATCTAAATTTAATAAAATAATTTTTTTCCCCTAAATTATACATTTTGGATAAGGAATCTGGTGTGAATGCTTTAGATTTTACCTTAAATTTTAGATAGGATAACTAAAAAACTTTTACATCAACTATCCTATTTATTCTCTAAATTTTATATTTATAAATAGTACTTCTCTAAATTTAAGAAATGAATTTCATTTCTTAAATATTATAGAGGAGAGACAGAAAAAAGGAATATGGTGTAATGAAAAGTGGATATTTAAATTTAATAAAATAAATTTTTACTTTAAATTATATTTTGAATAGAAAACTGATAGGAATATTCTAAGAATATGATGAATACTTTTGCAGCTGTGGGATGCCTGACAACGAGATCGAATCCTTTAGATCGTTTTTATGGTCCAGAGGATGGTCCTTTTACATATATTGGTAGGGATAGATGGTTCCCACTTGTTTTACACGTGAGAACTATCCATCCCATCAATATATATAAAGGGATCCTCTTCTAAATCGTAAAAAATAGTCCAGAGGATCTCTTCTGCCTGACAACCTCTCCCATTACTCAAATATGTTGAACAAAGGGAGACATGTAAGTAAAAGTTACTCAAAATGTATGAAAAATTTCAGGGGGCAAGTCCCAGCAAACCCAAACCCATTTTTTAATTTATATTAAACTTATTTTTAGGAAATTATTAAAAGTTATTTAAAATTAGAATAAATATTATTTAAATCAATATTTATATTGAAAGATATTTTAAGATATTTAACCTTAATAATTTGTATTAATATTTTATGAAAGAAGGGCATAAGCTTATATTTAATATTTAAGTCCAGCAATTACCAAACCCATTTATTTCAGATCAGGCAAAACCCTATTATGCCAAGCCGCTCCACGTGTGACCCTACTAACTTCATACCCATAGATGAAATAAAAAGTTTCGAAAAGGAAGATGATCATTTTGATTACTTGTGGTGATTTAAATCGAAGGAAAGTCTTACTGAAGATTATAGGTTATAAGTTCTAGTCGTAATACACTTGATCCCGTCCGAAGGCTGAGTCGGACGAAGGTTGGTCGCGACGGCCTGGTTGTTGACGGAAAGTCGTGGGTGATTCGGCTCCCACGAGCGGCTGACGATGCTGCAGGTCCCTGCACACACTCAGACGATCCTCCTCCTCACGTTAGAGACCAGAACCCAGGGAAAAAGTCCCCGGATCAGACCCTCCGACGCTCAAGTCAGGTACTTTTTCCCCAGAAAACGCAAAGAGAAGGAAAAAACTGACTGAAAGTGAAAAGTTGTGGAAAAAAGTGACGAGAGAGCGCGTACCCGCGTACGAAGAAGCCTCCTCTTTTTATGCCCCCTTCTCGCTTCTAGAACCTGTCATCCTGTCAGAAAGCGTTAGACGCTGGGCTTTGTCGTCTAGTCCCGGACACCTGTCGTGCTGCTATTGATCGTGAAAGCATCTTCTTGTTTTCGAAACCTCCGCCTTTACACATGAGTTTTGTCTTGTAATGAAGGCCATCTGTCAGGCTGCTATTGGTTGTGAAAGCATCTTCTCATTTAGAAACCTCCGCCTCCGCACATATCGCTGGTATGTAGTGATTCCCCCTTGACGGACAATTGTGATTCCCCGACTCCCGCGCGACTTAGCTCATCCGATCTATTGAGGCCTGCATCTGCCTCGCATCCTCTGATCAGATCCAACCTCTAAGCATCACCTGCCAGTCGGGCTGACTCTGAACAGCTCTGCCAATCCCGATCTGTACCCTGCGCTTTGTATTTCCTGTCCCTCGACCGCAAGCCTGTAGATCGGGCTGTTTCTAGTCAGCTCTGTCGATCCCGACCCGTGACTTGTACTTCCAGTCCTTTGAATCGCAGGCCTGTAGATCGGGCCATCTCTAAACAGCTCTGTCGATCCCGATCTGTACCCTGCGCTTTGTATTTCCTGGCCCTCGACCGCAGGCCTGTAGATCGGGCTATTTCTAGTCAGCTCTGCCGATCCCGATCCGTGACTTGTACCTCGCCTGTCGTCTCCCTTCGTCTTCCTACTGCTTTGCCCCTTCGATCAACAAGTCTGTCTGGCCTCTGACTATCCCCTATGCTCGACTCTGACTGCCCCGTCAGCTTGACTATTGACTGCCAAGTCACCTTGACTGCTGACTGCCACATCATCTTGACTTTTGACCGCTACATAGCCTTGACCCTTCTCATCCTTTCCTTTTGGGCCCCTCCATCGTCAGCCGTATCACAAGCCTCCCCCACAAGTCTAGTCGAAGGAGGACGACAGTCTGACTGACTAGACCTCAGCACATCTCTAAGATCTTAGCATATCTCCGTGACCTCAGCCTATCTCTGTGTCTCTTCCTCAGCATATCTCTGCGCGCTCTGCTTTTTGCCTCACGCATCAACCCTTGTGTCGCGTCGCTTGGGCTCACGCATCAACCTTTGTGTCGCGTCGCTTGGGATACCATGCCTCTTTAATTGCTTCGCCAGTCGCTTGGGGTGTCGTGCCCACGCAGTTGCTTTGACTTGGCCACCCGCCTTCTTTATAAAGAGCCTCACGGTCACTTCTTTATTCTATCCTTCCTCTTTCACGCCTTCCTACTTTCTTTTGCTAACTCGTGTTCCACCAGCTTCTTTCCCACGCGATGCATTCTCCTTCTTCTGAGGAGGTTGATCAACCACCCTCCCAAGTGATGATAAATCAACTCGCCTCGCTACTTGCCGCGAGAGAACGCGAACTGGAGCACGTGTCCCAAGATCGGGCTCGCCAGACGGCTGCCCTGCATTCCATGGAAGCTCAGTATCGTCTTGCAAAGTATTGCGTGCATGCGGAGAAGGCGAGTAAAGAGGAATGCCAGGCTAGCCTGCAACACCAACTTAGCCTCCAAGAACGTTTGCAGCGAGAGCATGAGACGGAGTTATCCCTTCTCCGCACGTGCCTTGACGTCAAGCAAGACACGATCGCCCAGCAACAAGCAGTCATTGAATCCTTACATGCGGAGCTGGCTCGGGCTTTGAACGCCCCAGAAGCTCCTGAGTCTCTAGATAGCTCTTCATGCGGCAGTGCTCATTCTCCATGACCAATCCTTTCCCCGAGTTAAAGCTGGTCTGGGTGATAATTGTCTCAGTGGCTCCTTTCCCGCAAGACGTTCCCGCTTGTAGCCTCAGCTGTATCACCTACTTATTGAACTGTGTCGCTGTACTTGTCTGTCTGTCCTTTTCCGGCATAGTCTTTCCTGCTCAATTTTCATCTAGCAAGCATTCTTAGAAACTGGCCCATATGTAAGAGACAAGAGTCGCCTCATAACTCATTTTTATGTATGAATTTTGGATAATAAAACCAACATAATGCTTGAAAATTAAGACTGTAATGAACGTGCAAAACCTGATTCCGCAGTTAATATTGATGCTTTATGGGTGTGATGGATGACTTCCTGTATTCAGTACCTCGCATACTTGCTGCATATTCGCAATTTGCATAAAGGAGCTAAAATAAAGCCAAATGTAGTTAACCTGATTATCGGCAGACGTTCCGCTCATTGTGAGGCATATCTATCTGAAAGGTCGTTAGGCGTGGATGTTGGGTTCGCTTATGATCCTCGCAGGGGAGGTGGTTTTGGATTCCCGCATGGGAGCCGACCTAAAAGGTCGTTGGGCGTGAGAACAGAGCTCACTTATAACTCGCACTGAGGCGAGAGTCTGGGATAACCGACCTAAAAGGTCGTTGGGCGTGAGCACAGGGCTCACTTTTGATTCTCGCATGGGAGCCGACCTGAAAGGTCGTTGGGCGTGAGAGCAGAGCTCACTTATAACTCGCACTGAGGCGAGAGTCTGGGATAACCGACCTAAAAGGTCGTTGGGCGTGAGCACAGGGCTCACTTTTGATTCTCGCATGGGAGCCGACTTAAAAGGTCGTTGGGCGTGAGAACAGAACTCACTTATAACTCGCATTGAGGCGAGAGTATGGGATAACCGACCTAAAAGGTCGTTGGGCGTGAGCACAGGGCTCACTTTTGATTCTCGCATGGGAGCCGACCTGAAAGGTCGTTGGGCGTGAGAACAGAGCTCACTTATAACTCGCACTGAGGCGAGAGGTCGACCTGAAAGGTCGTTGGGCGTGAGCACAAGGCTCACTTTTAATTCTCGCATGGGAGCCGACCCGAAGGTCGTTGGGCGTGAGCAGAGCTCACTTATAACTCGTGTCGGGGCGAGAGTCTAGAGATACCGACCTAAAAGGTCGTTGGGCGTGAGCACAAGGCTCACTTTTAATTCTCGCATGGGAGCCGACCTGAAAGGTCGTTGGGCGTGAGAACAGAGCTCACTTATAACTCGCACTGGGCGAGAGTCTGGAGATACCGACCTAAAAGGTCGTTGGGCATGAGCACAAGGCTCACTTTTAATTCTCGCATGGGAGCTGACCTGAAAGGTCGTTGGGCGTGAGAATAGAGCTCACTTATAACTCGCACTGGGGCGAGAGTCTGGAGATACCGACCTAAAAGGTCGTTGGGTGTGAGCACAAGGCTCACTTTTAATTCTCGCATGGGAGCCGACCTGAAAGGTCGTTGGGCGTGAGAACATAGCTCACTTATAACTCGCATTGGGGCGAGAGTCTGGGATACTCCGGTCCGAGACCGGTGGCGATGGCACTGGTCCGAGACCAGTAATGATACTCCGATCCGAGACCGGTGGCGATGGCGCTGGTCCGAGAGTAGTAATGATACTCCGGTCTGAGACCGGTGGCGATGGCGCTGGTCCGAGACCAGCTGGACCCTAAACAGCGAAGGCATAGATGCATTGCTCTTCTCCGCCTTCATCCGTCTCGCCTATGCCGACCTCATTGCTTTGGTTGATCTGGTCGTTATTGCTAGCTTTGGGCTTACTCATTCACGCCGCGTTTCTCCCTGCAATTGCATTATGTATGGTATAGAATTAAGAATAGAGAAGGGAGTGTAAAAACCTTACTCAACCCTTGGGCCACAATCCTCTTGCAGCTTACGATGACCCCGCAGTTCTCGCGATGCGCTTGGTTAGCTGGTCGGATTAGGGGCTGCTTACGCAGAGCTACTTGCTCGGATGATCCAAGCAAGCAACACCCCCACAGGCCCGCTTGATATTTCTTTGATCTGACATTCACTTCTGCTGACCTGCCTTGTTTCATTCGCGACCCTTTTGAATTGCCTGGCTTCTGTAGCTTTATGAAACTTCCTGCCTAGCCTCGGGCCTTTCATGAAGAATGCCCCTTTTTCGGGGCCATGCCCCTTCATGATTACCTCGCCATGTCAATCTTTAATGCACTTTCTCTCGCGATGACACCTGTCCGGCGCCTTTATTGCTCACGCCTCCTGATGCCAGCTTTCGACCCTTCTTCGCACCCCCCGCCGCTTACTACCCATCTGACGGCGCTGGGGCGTATTACCCAAAAAGATACTTGGCTCGACTCTCGATGTTTCCTAGGAATGAATGAGCTTTATAAACCCTAAAGGCAGTCCGCCGTCTTCACTTCGACGCCTCGCTATCCTCTTTCTCTTGTTCGTGGCCGCTTCTGGTAGTGCAACTTCTCATCTTCCTGCTCGCGCCCGACCTGTGACCCCTCTTGTCTTCGACCTCCTCCTTTGCTTGCTCCTCACGATCATGGACGGTAAGGAAACCTTCTGGTATTCGTGCTATATCTCTGATCTGGACCATCACGACTTGTCTTTACTGTAATCCCATTTGAAGTTAGATTCCTCGTATGATCTTCGTCTCCCTTTGTCCACTGAACACCCCTCTTCTCCTCCCGAAGGTTTTGTCACCGTCTTTAGGGATCAAGTCTTAGGCGGCCTTCGCTTTCCTTTACACCCTTTCTTCTCCGAGCTGTGTCAGTACTGCGGCCTCAGCATTTCTCAGTTTGCCCCTAATGTATTCCGAGCCGTCTGCGGAACCATCATCTTGTGCCGCATTTATCGCATTCCTTTGACCGCTCGATTATTCCATCATTTCTATTCCTTCCGGCGGGCCGAGGCAGGGGTATTCAACGTTCAGGCCAAGCCAGGCTATAAGTTTTTTGATAACTTACCTTCTTCCAATAAAGGCTGGAGATCTCGCTTTTTCTTCCTCAAGCCCCCCGTCCCCTTAACCGGGCCTTCCCAATGGCGTCCCATCCTTGCTTCAGACTTCCCTTCGCACGCTCATGAACCTGCCTGCTCTGCAGCTGCGGACAAGCTGAGCGGTGTTGTTGTTTACTTGTCTGTATTGATGCTAGAAGGCATCCTGTACGCTTTTGGTCTTAGTCCTGTTTCCACAGAAATCAGAGCTCCTTTTGGTAAGTAGTTACTTTTTATATGCCACTCTTCGCTAATTGAGGTGCTTTTTCCTCTTATTCTCGTAGTGGCTGCCATTCTCCGCTCTTTTGCCAATCAGGAGACACCCTTGGTATCCGTTCTGCAAGCTCTGAACGAGGAGCTAACACAAGGCCTATCTTCTGACCCCGCTGCTTCCGCCGGTCCCCAGACTTCGGGACCCCGAACCTCAGAGACGGTAGCCACCTCGGTGCTTATTGAGCCACCTGCTCCCCGCCCTGCAGACTCAGCCCTACCCCGCATCTCTGATCAACCTGCGGCTGAGCCATCGCCCGCAGGACCAGTGCCTTCTCTCCCTCCTACTATAAAGCTGCGCCTGACACGCAAGGGCAAAAGAGCGGCCTCGGTCACTGCGACTTCTCCTCCACCTCCCCGCCGTCAATGTGTGGTGGTTATCTCTTCTCCTTCCAGGTCCTCGGATACAGGCTTCGCCCAGGAGAGGGCCTCTGATCTGGAAGTTGCAGACCTGCCATTGGACGTGATAGCTCCGGTGCCTGTCCAGAGCTCGTTACCTGCCCCGCCTTCGTCCTCTGGCGATCAGCCCCTGGACTCGCTGACTCCCCCTGCCTCTCCTCTTCTCGTGCCTACGAGCTCCGCCTTGCCGACTCTGGACCTACCTTCCGCGGACCTAGCCTTTGAGGCTTCCTGGAGGCTTCCCTCAGAGACCGACCCAACCTACGCACCCGCTGCCGACCTATCTTCTATCTTTGGTAGGGTCGATTTCTGTGGGGACTTGGCCACCTCCTGGAAATCAGCCAATCGCCAATTCTGGGAGAGCAGTTTCCCTTTGGAGGGGTTTGATCAAATTGCTCGTTCCTTGGTAGCGGTAAGCTCCTTTTCTTCTTCTTCTGGGTGTTCATACCTTTTTATAACCCCCTTTCCCTTCCTATGGCCACCTGCAGACCTGTTCTGCGAGTCTGAGTGCCGTTCAGCGAGCGGCCGAGCTCCAGCGAGAGAACGCGATGCTCAAGGCGCGTCTTCAGGAACTAGAGCCCCCCGTGGCTTCCTCAGCTTCTCCTGAGCCTTCCCTTGGAAGCTTGGATGCTTATCTGCGTGCCGCCGGGGAATCTGCGGCCTCTGCCCAAGCTATTTCCCATGCCGCCTTCGATAAACTTCAAAAGTTGGAGGCGGCCTTAAAGACAAGTGAGTCTTCCTTGGCTTCTGAAGCGGAGCGTCATCAGGCGGCAGTTTCTGAGCTGAAGGACAAAGAGGCAGAGCTGCTCTCCCGATCAGCAGAGTTGAGATTGCTACGGCAAAGTCAGGAGCTTCTGCAGATGAGATTGGCCGATGCCCAAGCTCTGGCCCTTGCTGCCGCTGATCAGGAGGCGACCATGCAGACTCAGTGGGAAGCGTGCCAAGCCACTCTTCAGTCTTTACAAGCAGATCTCTTGAAGGCCCAGGAAGCGGCAACTCAGGGCCAGAGCGACTTATCCGTGGCCCGCGCCGAGGTTGCCGAAAACAAGCACAGTTTGGAAGTGTACCGAGCTGGCGAATCAGAGCGGCTGAAGGCGTACAGACTGGCCTATGTCAGCTCCTCCTTTTTCCTCCAAAAGCTGGGACGCTGGATGGTCTTGTTGCTGTGTCATGGGGCCGCTGGCGGGGTCAGACAGGCCTTCGAGCAAGGTTTTCTATGCTCGGCACCTCCTGCCACCTTTCTGGACACAGCTTGCCTATCCAAGGAACTGCCGCAGGAAACTTTCCCTTCCTTCGAAGCGGATGATGGACTTTTCCTCTTGGAGGCTCCTCCCCCTGCAGCTGATCAGGCTCCCATGGATATTTCTGCCCGGGATCTTCCTGCTGCTTTTCCCGAAGCGTCTGCTGATCCTGCGTCTTTGCCCCTAGTGCTGGCCGACCCCGTGCTCCTTCCGCTGGCCCCCGGTGACCCTGCGTCCTCTTCTTCAGATGTTGTGTAGTCGGAACCATGTTGTAATGTTTACCTTTTATGTGTTGATGCTGAACCTTCCCTGATTGTACTTACTCGTGTGGTCGTATTGAACTTTGGATGACTGTACTTATCTTCCCTTATATCCGGCTAACCGTATCGCTTCCCCTTCATGTATCCTTAGCTTGTTTCTTTTCCTAGTAG
Source organism: Zingiber officinale (assembly GCF_018446385.1). Lineage (NCBI taxonomy): Eukaryota > Viridiplantae > Streptophyta > Magnoliopsida > Zingiberales > Zingiberaceae > Zingiber > Zingiber officinale. The sequence goes on along the minus strand of NC_055993.1, from coordinate 14,208,972 downwards.
GTCGTCCGTGGGCTTTGGCTGATCTCTGCTAATCAGCCTGCCCTTGCTTATTTCGCTTTTGCTACGTCACTCTCCTCCCAATAATCGCTTTTATACCGAGCCTGGTGAGGGCCAGATTTTTCTTTTTGTCTTTGACGCATGTCCATGAAACCTGCTGATCTGCTCCACCTTTCTTTCTGATGGCCGCTTCCGTACACCTTTGTCCTTACGCGGCAATCACTTGTTCGGCGAAAAGTTGGCTAAACTGCGTGTGCCCCCTTTTCCCTCTTTTTTCTTTTTCCTCTTTTTTCGTACCTTATGAGGCGCCTCGTATCTCGAGCCCCTACCTTTCCTATAATGCCCCCTGGTTATATTTTCGAGGATCATCACAAGGCGTTCCCTGCCTATCTCACCCCCTGTATCACCCGTCCGTTGTCCACTTACGAAAATGCCCTTCCTCCGCCATACCTATAAGTATCTTCATACTGTCTTCCTTCTGTTATGATTCGCCATCACCACGGAGCACTCAAGCGTCGCCGCCGCAGACTGACTTCTCCCGAGACTCTGCCGAGATCCTTCCTTTTCTCCAAGCCTCCTCTTTTCGTTTGTTCTCTCTAACTCCTGAGATAATCTCTCTTGCAATGGCCTCTCCTTCTTGGATCTCCTTGTTGGCGGAGCACTTCCCAGGCGCTTCGACTTTCGCCGAGTTGGATTGGGATGACCTACGGTACACTTATGAAATCCCTACTAGCTTTCGCCCCATCATCCCTACTGGTGTAAACCTGTACTTCGATCCTCCGCCTGGTTCTTGTACTTTCTTCACTGAGCAATTTGTATCTGGCCTTCGTCTACCCCCACATCCTTTTTTGTCTGGAGTGTGCTGCTACTTTAGGATCCCTTTAGGTCAGCTAACTCCCAATTCCATAAAGATTTTATGTGGCTTCGTAATACTCTGCGAAGTTTGCGATGTTTCTTGGTCCGCTCCCCTCTTTCACTGCTTCTTTGTTCTTGCTCGGCACGCCGATGGTCTTTTTTACTTCCAGGCTCGCAGTCATACTGCTTTCTTCGCTCCTCTTCCTCCTCCCAGCGCTGACTGGAGGAAAAAATTCTTTTTTCTCCGGTTTTCAGAGGAAGTGGACTGGCCTCTGCGATGGCAATCTGCGCTGCCTCTGACTTCGGCGTTGGAAGACTTCCATATGGACCTTTCTTATACTGTGGCTGCGACCCGCATGGAGGATTGGCGCTTGAATTTGACGAGGCCGCTGTCCGGTGACCTGCTTTCTTATTTCAAGCTGAGCCCCCCTTCTTCTGAAACACCGCACTCCTTAGGTAAGTTCATGCTGAGCTCCCCCTTTCGATCATTTTCTGTTAGAATGACCTTTCGTGTTGGTGCCCACAGCTGAGGTTTTGTATCGCGCATCAGAGGCTCTGCCTTTGCCCCTCAGTGATCTGGAAATACTGCGACGCGGTCGGGTGATCCTGGAGAGAAGGCTACTCCCCCATTTCGGATCCACCTCATTTGGGGCAGCGCCTCAGCCTACTTCCAACCCCGCCTCGCACACAGCTTCTCCTTCATCTGCCGCCCCGAACCGAGGCCGGGGTTGTGATCAAGCCAGCCGTCCGGCTAGCCGCGTCTTCCGAGGAGCCCCCCGGGCCCCTAGACGTGGTCGCGCAGCCCTTCATTGCGCAGGTCAAAGCTCGTCCGGGCGAGACGCCACAGACAGGGGTGCTGCAGCCTCTTCACAGGGTCAGCTTTGCTCTGATAATTCTGACTCAGACAACCAGCCCCTGCTTCACAGACGACGTCGGAGACCAGGTCTGACTTCACAAATGCTCGATCCTGTTCCTTTTGCTACCATATTGCCTCCTGCTGCCATCGTGGCTTACCCTGACCCCACTCTCTTCTTCATTTTTGTTTCGTTTATCTGGCAGCCTCTCCCAATCCTTACAGGGGAAGACCAGCTGCATTCCGCTCTACCCCCACTCCTGTTGAGGAAGACAGCACAGGTGATCGTCATGACCCCGTGCCAACTGAGCCCGTTGCCGAGCCACCTCCTGCTCCTCCTGGTTCTGACGCCGACCCTTCTCGACCTTCCTCCTCCGCCCGCCATCATTACAGGACCACTATCCCCTCTGAAGCTGCTCTATCTCGTCGACACGACGTCCCCACGAGCCTTCTGATGATGAAAGGTTGTCTTGGCAGCTTGTGGGCAGAGAGCATGAGTCAGATGGATAGCGCGCCGCCCTTAGTCCAGATGGATAGGTTCTCGAAGTCCTGGGCTAAAGTAAGTACCCCCTACCTTACACTTGTTATTAATTTGCCTTAACTGAAGGTTATATCTTCCATCCAGACTCATGCAGAATCTTTAGTTCTGAACCAGTCCTTCCACAACCTCCATCATGAAAGCAAAGAACTCCGAGAGAGAGTCTCTGAATTAGAGCTGCAATTCAATGACCCAGCCCAAGCTAGTTACGCATTACGGGCAGAAATCCAAGCCCTGACCAATCAGAACAACAGACAAAAAAGGTCCCTGGTACAAGTCAAGGATGAGCTCCAAGCGTTGAAGGAGGGGAGAGCTGCATCCGAGGCGGGGTATCAGCAACAACTAGCCCATCAGGCTCAGGAAATACAGTCCAAGGATACCCTTCTGCAGGAGAGGAACAAGAAATTGGAGGTTCAGGCAGCTCAACTGGAAACTCAAGCAGCTGAACTGAGGGCTCTGAAAGCAGAACTATCCCAGTCCTGAGCGGCTTTGACGGGAGTATCCACTGCCTTGGCGGTCTATCGGGAAGGAGAGAGTGATCGTTGCCTTCAAAGTCGAATGTTGTATCTGAGCTCTCCTGAATTTTTATCCCAGGCCGGGGCACGCTTTTCTGCCACCGTGCCCTACACGGCGGCTGGAGTTATTCAGCAACTTCACGCACAAAACCTCCTGAGCTCTATGTTGGTGCAATCGACCTAGGTTTTGATGTGTGTGTCAAAGAGTTTAAGTTAGACTTTCATATGTATTTGATATGTGTTTGAGTCTTGCAGGACTTGGTGGAACACATGAGAACTTGGTACGGCCAAGTATGAGAAACTCATCCAAGGGCTCGGATCCTTGAGTCGGTGAAGGATGGTGTGGAAGACATCCGAGGGACCGCCGAACGAGGAGAAATGGAGTGGAGCCGAGGGAAGTGGACTTCAAGGCAGCGTGAAGGATGGCACGGAGAGGAGTCGCGGGCTCGGGTGCATCTGAGGGACGAAGGCCGAAGAAGAGGACTTCAAAGGCGACTCCGGAAAGGATGAGAGGAGTGAATGTACTGGGACCAGTCGACTGGTAATGGGACCAGTCGACTGATCCAACTTCACAGAATGCACAGAAGCATTTTGTGCTTGTCCTGAGACTAGTCGACTGGTACATAGCCGTTGGCAGGATTTGGCTTTCTGCAGAGAGCCGTTGGCTGGGTCCAACGACACACCAGTCGACTGGTGCTTGGACCAGTCGACTGGTGTCGGGGTTTGAGTTGATTAGTGATCAACTCTCTCCTCTTATTTAAGGGGAGCTTTGGGGCATTAAGGAGGTTACTGATGCATATAGATTAACTCCTATTCTGTGCCCAAAGCTCCCAAGTCAAACACTCTTCCTCTCCAACCCTAAACTCCATCTTGTAAAGAGGAAGAGATCATCTTGTGAGAGGTTTGCTCCACCGAGAAGGAGAAAGCTCTATCCGGGGATTGCCGGGGACTGATCCACCGAAGGATCAAGGGCTCGTCCACCTCAAGGACACGTCGTGGAGTAGGAGCATCATCTCCGAACCACGTTACATCGAGCGTGTTAGCGTTTGTGTTCTTGTTTGTGTTTTATTGTGTTAGTTTCTATATTTCCGCTTGTGCAAACTAACCTTTTGTAGAAAAGAAATCGATTTGGGGGTGGCCTAGCTATCCAACCCCCCTTTAAGCCGGCCACCGATCCTCCAACAAGTGGTATCATAGCCAGGACGCCCTTCAACGGACTAATCGCCAAGAAGAGCATTTCATCAAATGGCCGGCTCAAACATTCATCCACCCAAATTCGAAGGCGACTTCTCTTGGTGGAAGAAGAGAATGGAGGTATTTTTCAATACCGATTTTGACATATTGCTAATCATGAGAAATGGTTTTGAAGAGCCAAAGGATGAACGCAATGAGACAATCGACATAACAAGATGGACCAAGAAGCAAAGAGAAGAACATGTAGCGAATTCTAAAGCCATACATCATCTACAAAATGTCCTTCCCCAACAAGAACTAACGAGGGTTGGAACCTACTCAAGCACTAAGGAGTTATGGGAAAAGCTAGTGGAGCTTCATGAAGGGACATCGGAAGCGAAATTGGCAAGAAGAGATCTCCTTCGAACTCAACTCAACAATATCAAGCTTGAGAAAGGAGAAAAGGTATCAATTTTACATTGTAGAATTAAGGAGATTATTAATGGACTAACAAGTGTAGGTGAGATACTTTCAAATCGAGACATGATTACGAAAGCCCTAAATGCTTTTCCAAGATCCATAACTTGGAGTTCCATTGTAGATACATATTACATATCAAAGGACCTAGAGAAATCCTCTCTAGATGAACTCTTCTCAACAATGGAGCTTCATGAAACAAGAGTTGAGGGATTGGATGGAGAAGCTCATAGATCAAGAGGAGTAGCCCTTGTGGCAAACAAGGGAAAGGGGAAGAAGAAAGCTCTATCTCCATCATCTTCCGATTCCGAGGAGTCAAGTGCCTCAATGGATAGTGACCAAGAGGCGTATATGGTAAGGAAGATGAGAAAAGCATTTAAATCTTTTTCTACTAACAAATCTCATGCTAGGAAAAGCTCAAGAAGTAAAAGTAGAACAAGGAGGGTAATTTGCTACAATTGCCAAGGAGAAGGACACATAAGAGATGATTGTCCTCTCTTGAAGAAGAAGGAAGGGAAGAAGAAGGAGGAGAAGATGACAAAAGAAAAGGGGAAGAAGGCTCAAAACCTAAAAGCAACATGGGATGATCCTTCATCATCATCGGAGGAAGAAGAGCATCACATAGTCAATTTTGCTCTAATGGGGATTGATGATGTAGCCTCCACCTCATCCGAACAAGAAGAAGGAAGAAGCTCAAGTGAAGATGAAGAGGGGAGCTCAAGTGAAGGGGGAGGTCAATCATCAGATTCGGACTTCTCGGTAAGTGAGGTACATAATCTTCCTCCCCATATTTTAGTTAAAATTATTTCAAGTACAAATGATGATTTATTTAAGGCAAAAAGGAAGAACAAGTCTTTAAGAAATGAAATTTGCATGTTAAATGAAAAATTAGAATCAATGTGTTCTAAGGATAGTGATTTGCATGCTTCCTCTACAAGTTCAAATGATTCATGTTTAGAAGAGGAAAATAGGAAATTAAGGGAAAGGGTAGAATACCTCACCAAAGCCCTTAGAAAATTTGAAATTGGCTCAAATACCTTAAACATGATTATTGGGAGCCAAAGGGCAAGTTTTAAGAAAAATGGGTTAGGATACAATGAACTTAATAATGAAAAGACTTATCACTGTCTACTTGCTAGGGGAAAATCAAAGACAAAGACCATAGATAGGAAATGGATCCCTAAGGAGTATTTGGTCAACCCAATTAGAGAGAACGTCTATTGGGTGCCAAAATCAATCCTCAAGGGTTAGAGGATTTTAGGTCAAGTCAACCATGGAAATCATAATTCCAAATTTTTGGGTTGACTTGAGATCTTAAGGGGGAGTACTTAGCCTTGATAGAAATTCATGATCAAAAGGGCTAAGTAGAGGTTACCTTTATCTCACAATGACCTGCATTATATTTTAACCATAAATGTGAGATACTAGGATGATACAAATAATTCACTAATGCTTATGGCATTTTGATGAGTTATGTGATGTATCAAATTTTAATGATCATAGACCAACTATGGGGAAAGCAAATGTTTAATTAATGGACACCTTGCCCATAGATCATAGTTGGATATTTTAAATATTTTGAAAACAATCCTATGTTTTATTTACTATGGTATAGCTATATTGAAACATATGAGTGCAAAACTGGGTTTTAAATTGATACAAACTTGCATGGTTTTGAGATTTGGTCAAAATTTCAAAAATACTTTGACTTTTCATGAAAAAATATTTTTCCTTGTTGAAGAACATGTCAAGAAATATGTGTTCAAAATTTCATGATTTTTTGAATTTTCTGGAATTTTTTATGCATTTCTGAAGTTGGCCTCAGAAGGCTGAAATTCGAATTCAGCATGTATCAGTCGACTGTGACAGGTACCAGTCGACTGGTACCAGCCTTACAGCACTCTGAGGGTTTCTAAAATCAAGTTTTTGGTTCAACATTGATTAGAATTGATACCATAGTATGTGTACATGTCTGGTACAATATTTTTGATGGTGTCAAAGGGGGAGAAAAGGGAAGGTTAAGTTAAGTTAGTAACCTACTTGGTTTACTTGTGTGCAAATCTTTGAAAATTAAGGTTAAGAGCATGTGTTAAGGGGGAGCTTGGGTTTTATGCTTCATGTTTACATATTGCTTCAAAATTTTCAAAGTTGTTATTTATGCCTAACTTAAACATATTGCCACACATCAAAAAGGGGGAGATTGTTGATGCAATCGACCTAGGTTTTGATGTGTGTGTCAAAGAGTTTAAGTTAGACTTTCATATGTATTTGATATATGTTTGAGTCTTGCAGGACTTGGTGGAACACATGAGAACTTGGTACGGCCAAGTATGAGAAACTCATCCAAGGGCTCGGATCCTTGAGTCGGTGAAGGATGGTGTGGAAGACATCCGAGGGACCGCCGGACGAGGAGCAATGGAGTGGAGCCGAGGGAAATGGACTTCAAGGCAGCATGAAGGATGGCACGGAGAGGAGCCGCGGGCTCTGGTGCATCTGAGGGACGAAGGCCGAAGAAGAGGACTTTAAAGGCGACTCCGGAAAGGATGAGAGGAGTGAATGTACTGGGACCAGTCGACTGGTAATGGGACCAGTCGACTGATCCAACTTCACAGAATGCACAGAAGCATTCTGTGCTTGTTGGCTATGGGGACCAGTCGACTGGTACATAGCCGTTGGCAGGATTTGACTTTCTGCAGAGAGCCGTTGGCTGGGTCCAACGGCACACAAGTCGACTGGTGCTTGGACCAGTCGACTGGTGTCCGGGTTTGAGTTGATTAGTGATCAACTCTCTCCTCTTATTTAAGGGGAGCTTTGGGGCATTAAGGAGGTTACTGATGCATATAGATTAACTCCTATTCTGTGCCCAAAGCTCCCAAGTCAAACACTCTTCCTCTCCAACCCTAAACTCCATCTTGTAAAGAGGAAGAGATCATCTTGTGAGAGGTTTGCTCCACCGAGAAGGAGAAAGCTCTATCCGGGGATTGCCGGGGACTGATCCACCGAAGGATCAAGGGCTCGTCCACCTCAAGGACACGTCGTGGAGTAGGAGCATCATCTCCGAACCACCTTACATCGAGCGTGTTAGCATTTGTGTTCTTGTTTGTGTTTCATTGTGTTAGTTTCTATATTTCCGCTTGTGCAAACTAACCTTTTGTAGAAAAGAAATCGATTTGGGGGTGGCCTAGCTATCCAACCCCCCTTTAAGCCGGCCACCGATCCTCCAACACTCTATCCCTCCCGCAAACTTCTTGGATCAAAACAAGATCATTCAAGGCTTTCTGGATGAGATCTTTGCCCCTTTTAAATGATCTGTACCAACTGATTAAACTGATGAGATTTTTACATGTACATATGCATCTTTGAGTTTTTACTTGACTACTCTGCTACCTTCAGGCCCTTCACCTGACCTGGCTTACACCAACAGAGTCAGCACCCCTCAAACCCGATAGGGCCGTAGGTAGTTAGCACTCCAAGGTCGGTCTAGATTCCTTCCTTGAGCGTCCTGCAAATAATAGGCCCCTGATGCCAGTTTCTTGATAACTTTGTATGGTCCGTCCCATTGAGGCGCCAGCTTTGTCACTTCCCTTAAGGGTTTCACTTGCTTCTAGACTAGGTCTCCTTCTCCGAAGAAACGAGGGATCACCCTTCTATTATAGTTCTGTCTCATCCTCTGTCTATAGGCTTCCAGCCTGGCAGCTGTTTGTTCGCGAATTTCGCTGATGAAATCTAGTTCGGCCAGCCGTCGCTCTGTGTTCCCTTCGTCGTACATCATTCTTCTGACGGAGGGTATCCCGACCTCCAGAAGCACCACTGCTTCATTGCCATATACCAAATGGAAAGGTGTCAGACCTGTGCTTTCTCGGGGTGTCGTACGATAAGCCCACAAAATGCTTGGCAGTTCATCCACCCAACTGCCTCCCGTGTGATCCAGCTTGACCTTGAGCCCTCGCACTATTTCTCGATTGACCACCTCTGTCTGACCATTGCTCTGAGGATGTGCCACCGAAGTAAAGGCCTGAGTTATGCCGAACCCCTTGCACCAATTTTGTATCTTGCGCCCTTGAAATTGTCTGCCATTGTCCGACACTAACTTATGAGGTAAGACAAATCTGCAAAAGATATTCTTCCACAAGAACTGGATCACCGCATCTTCAGTAATTCTGGCCAGAGCTTCCGCCTCTACCCACTTGGAAAAGTAGTCTACTACTACCAACAAAAAATGTCTTTGCCCTGTAGCCATCGGGAAAGGCCCCACGATATCCATACCCCATTGGTCAAACGGGCAAGACACTATAGAAGTTCTCAGCAGCTCTGTGGGTCGGTGCGTCAAGTTCTGATACTTCTAGCATGACAAACAAGTATTCACCAGCTTCTGTGCATCCTTTTGTAGGGTAGGCCAGAAGTACCCGGCCAGTAGTACTTTCCGAGCCAACGTTCTTCCGCCTGCGTGATTGCCGCAACACCCCAAATGTATCTCCTGCAAGGCCTGCTCTGCTTCTTCCATACTCAAGCACTTGAGCAGAGGTCTGGAGAAAGACCTTTTGTATAGTTGATCTCCAATCATAACATAAGAATGAGCCTATCTCCTGAGCATACGCGCCTCTTCTAAGTTGGTGGGTACAATTCCTTGTTGGAGGAAGCTTATTATGGGCGCCCTCTAATCAATTACTTCTCCCAGGTTATTTTGTAGATCTATCTGAGCTATAAGGAAGGTCTGTGCTATAAATCTGTCAAGCGCCCAAGTGGTCAGGGAGCTGGCCATTTTAGCTAGTTCATCCGCTCTTTCATTTTCAGCCCTGGGAATCTTAGTGACTGTGACCTCTTTAAAATCTTTCCTCATCTTCTCATAGGCTTCCTTGTAAACTTGCATCTTTTCGTTGTTTGCCTCAAAATGCCCGGTCACCTGCTGAGTTACTAGCTGCGAATCTGAATATATTACGACTCGGCTTGCCCCCACATGCCGAGCTGCTTGCAGACCTGCTAATAGGGCTTCATATTCTGCCTCATTGTTGGTAGCTCTGAAATTCAGCCGTACAGCCAGCTGCATAATGTCTCCTTGCGGAGATATTAGAAGTGCACCTACTCCACTTCCACGATGGGTGGCTGACCCGTCTACGTAAACTTTCCAAACCTCCTCCGAATCCGTTTGATAAACTTCTGTCAAGAAATCCGCCAGAGCCTGTGCCTTGATCACGGTTCGGGGCTGATACTATATATCATATTCCCCTAGCTCGGTTGCCCATTTGATAAGCCGACCTGCTACCTCCACCTTGGTGAGAGCTCGACCCATTGTGCTGTTTGTCAGGACGGTGATGGGATGCGCCAAAAAATACAGTCAGAGGCGCCGAGCCATGAGAACAAGTCCGTAAACCAACTTTTCCAGGGCCGTGTACCGAGACTCAGCCCCCTTCAATAGATGGCTGAAAAAATACACTGGTCATTGTACATTGTCCTACTCTTTAACCAGCACGGCCCCCACGACCTCGGGGGTGGCTGACAAGTAGACCCAAAGGGGCTCTCCCACAACAGGCTTAAACAGCGATGGCAAAGACTCCAAGTATTGCTTTAGCTCCTCAAAGGCCTGTGTGCACTCTTCCGTCCACTGAAACTTAGCTGCTTTCCTGAGCACTTTGAAGAAGGGCGCGGCTCGATCTGCAGATCTGGAGATGAATCGGAACAGCGCCGTTATCTTGCCGACCAGCTTCTGCGTTTCCTTCAGATTCTGAGGGACCTGCATGTTCCGGAGTGCTTGTACCTTCTCAGGATTGGCTTCTATCCCTCGTTCAGTCACCAGATACCCCAGAAACTTCCCTCCTTTGGCCCCGAACAAGCATTTCAGAGGCTTCAGCTTTACACCATATTGCCTCAGGGTTCCGCAGGTCTCTTCTACATCTTTTATTAGACTGGACGCCCGGGGGGACTTGATAAAGATGTCATCAACATAGACTTCAACGTTCCGCCCGATCTGGCTTTGAAAGATTTTGTCCATCATTCTCTGGTAGGTGGCCCCAGCATTTCTAAGTCCGAATGGCATGACCGTATAGTAGAAAGTACCATCAGCAGTTATGAAGCTAACCTTCTCCTGATCCTCCCTAGACAAGGGTATCTGATGATATCCTTGATAAGCGTCCATCATACATATCCTCTCACAGCCAGCAGTTGAATCCACCATCTGATCGATCCGTGGGAGAGGATAACAGTCTTTGGGGGTGGCTTTATTGAGGTCGCGGAAGTCTATGCACACCCTCCACTTGTTGTTAGGCTTCTTTACTAATACAATGTTAGAAAGCCAGGACGGGAATTGCACCTCCCGAACATGTCCCGCCTTCTTGAGCTGATCCACTTCAGCTCGGATAATTTTATTCTGGTCGGCGAAGAAATTTCTCTTCTTCTGCTTGACTGGCTTGGCTTCAGGTATCAGATGCAGCTTGTGCTCGACTATCTCTGGTTTGATTCCGGGCAGTTCTTCCGAGGACCAAGCAAAAACGTCCCTATTACGGATCAGACACTGTATTAGCTCCGACTTAAGCTCCGGTGGTAAGTCGCTGGCAATGCGAGTGATGCTCTCTGCTCTGTCAGCATGCAACTGAATTTCTTCCCAAGGGATAGGCTCCTCGGCAATAGGCAGAGGCTCCTCTCGAATAGCGTGCACACCACCATCCTGAGTCTTCCTGCTCTTGCGTGCCTCCACCCGGACCATATCAATATAGCAACTTCGGGACACCTTCTGTTCTCCCTTGACTTCTCCGACCTGCTCGCCGACCGGGAACTTAATCTTCTGGTGGAAAGTAGAGACAGCAGCCCTGAACTCATGCAGAGCTGGCCTTCCAGGATGACATTATATGAGGAAGGAGAGTCCACCACTATAAAGGTGCTCCTCCTGGTGCGCACCAGTGGCTCAGTGCCCATGGATATGGCCAGCTTGATCTGACCCATGGGCTTGACTTCGTTACCTGTGAACCCGTATAGAGAAGTGGTTACGGGTTGGAGCTCAGCGGCGTCAATCTGCATCTCCTCGAACGCAGCTCTAAACAAAATATTGACCGAGCTCCCGGTATCCACAAAGACCCGGGCCACTCGGCTGTTAGCGATAACGACCTTGATTATGAGAGCGTCGTCGTGGGGCAGTTCCAGACCCTCCAAATCTTGTGGCCCAAAGCTAATGACAGGGACAGACGCCTGCTCGTGGTTGCACCCCACAGCTCCCACATACAACCGCCGGACGTGTGACTTACGGGCTCGGCCTGAGTCCCCGTCAGTGGGCCCTCCTGAATCATGCCGATCTCTCGTACAGCGGCGTTACCCCAGTTTTCCAGCTCTCCGATATCTCTTCGGTCCTCCACGGGACCAGCTTGGTTAGAAGGACCGGCTAGGTCAGGCCGGGTCTGACGAGCACGTCCCGCTGCAGCCCGTTCTTCTTCCATTCTCTGTATTTGGGGTGCTAACTCCGGGGGAGGCAAGCCCTGCTCTGCAGCTCGCCTGGAATCACGAGCGAATTGGAAGCAGTTACTGAGATCATGCGTCCTGGACCGATGATATGTGCAATAGGGTGCTCCCCTTGGTCCAGGCCTGGGCGTGTGTATGGCCGCGACTCGCGGGGCTGGTCTGACTCCCTAAGCAGGCTGAGGGGCAGGCCTGGGTTGAATGCGCTGAAGAGGCTGAGCTGACTGCGGTGCTCTTCTCTCGGGTCGGTTGCTAGGAGCCACTGTCTTTTCGGCCTTCCTCCTAGCTGCCTGAGCTTCCTCCACTTTGATATAGCAAGAAGCTTTCTCCACCATGTCATCAAAACTTCGGGTGGGGTTGATGAGATCCCTGAAGAATTCCCCTTCCAGCAATCCGTGGGAGAAGACGCTCATCAGTATTTCCGAGGTGGCGGAGGGGACGTCATTGGCCACCTGACTGAACCGGTTGATGTAGCTTCGCAGAGGCTCGGTCAGACCCTGTTTAAGAGTGAAAAGACAGTGGTCGGTTTTTTGATACTTACGACTGCTGGCGAAACGGCGTAGGAAGGCCGTTTTGAAATCCAAGAAACGGTTGATGGACTCTGGGGGCAATCCATCGAACCACTTCTGTGCCGAACCCGACAAGGTGTGTAGGAATACTCGACACTGTAGGACCGTTGGGCCGGCTAAAAAGGGGGTTGAATAGCCTGTAAAAAAAACAACAAAGACCCTTCTCGAACTTTCAACAGAACACTTGCATAAAGTAAATTAGCAGTAAATAAAAAGCAGAAAGAACAGGCTCACAACTTGACTTGGTTACAACCAAGGAGGTTGTTAATCCAAGGAATGAACGTGCACTAAAATATCTCCTTCAGGCGGAGAAGCCTCTTACAGCAGTGAAAGCACAAAAGACAGAAGCTAAACTAGAACAGAATCGCACAAGTGTTTGGAATGTAAATCTCTGAGATGATTTGAAGCTTCTGGACTAAGGCTATATTTATAGCCTTGTTTGGGGCGCCTGGAAGGGTTCCGGGCGCCCTGGGGGGATAAAACTTTATCCCCCAACGTCCAGAACGCGAAAGATGCGTTCTGGTCAAACTTCACGTTCCGGGCGCCCCAGACTGTTCCGGGAGCCCCGGAGCAAAAAGTCAACTCTGGTTGACTTTTGCGTCCGGGACCTCTGCTCCGTTTCAGTCCCGCCTCGGTCCGGGTCTTCTCCTCCGGATCCGCTCGCTTGGGTGATCTCTGCCATCCGGAATAGGGCTCACCCGAACCCAACTTCCGGTCTTCTCAAGCGTGCTTCCCTCCGGCTTCTCGTCCCTCGGAATTGCCGCATGTTTCCTTCTCGTCCGCCAGCGTACTCATCCGCAGTCTTCGTCCCTCGGTCGTCAACCTTCTCGCCAGCTACATCTCTTGCTCCCCGAGCAATCTTCCGCTCCGGCTTTCGTCCCTCGGAACCACCGCGCGTTTCCTTCTCGTCTGCCGGTGTACTCTTCCGCAGCGCCTCGTCCCTCGGACGCACAGCGTGCCATCCTTCTCGCTAGCTGCGTCTTCCGCTCGAGTACCTGTGCTCCTAAGCTCTTGCATACTTAGACACAAGGTTAAATACACACAGGATCTAACTTAACTTGTTGATCACACCAAAACAACCTTGGGGTTCCAACAATCTTCCCCTTTTTGGTGTGATCAACCCAAGTTAAGATAGGGTAAAAATAGACATTAAATAAAATTAAGTAAATTAACTTAATTTGCAATTTAAGTACAAAAAGATAGAAAAATTAAATCTATCTACCTACCTCCTAGACTTATACTTTCCCTTCTCCCCCTTTGATCACAAAAAAATGGGGTTCCAAGAAAAATAATCTAAGGGCTATAGACTTGAAAAAATATTTCAAAAAAAATTCTAAGTTTTTAAGAAATTTAGAAAGTTTTTCTGAGTAATTTAAGCTGAGATTTCTTATTTAAAAAGATTCTTAACTAAAAAAAAATAATTTTTGAGAATATTTAAAAAAAATTCTGAGTAAGTAAATTTGAAATAAAATGTTTTGAATAACCTTTTTCAAGCACTAATTAATTCTTGTATTAATGCTTCATTAGTAAGTTAATTAACATTTATTTCAATATTTTGGCTTCCAGGTCGTGGCGAGGCACTAGGCCTTCTTGGTTATTGGAGCAACAACCACTTCCTTAGACAAAGCCTCATAAAGAAATTATTTGTTTAATTTTCTCACTTAAAGCGCTAATTTTAATTTTAAAATTAATTTAAGCATGATTTAGGAACCCAATATAGGTTCCAACCTACTGGATTAATTAAAAAGCTTTTAGGGACATATTTTCTTGAAATGTTCCTAATTTGTCCCGAGTGATATTTAAAGTACCAAGTTAAATTATTAAATCTTCTAAAATTGGTTTTAGATGAGCATGCATAGTTTTTCAAGTTATCTACTTGAATTTTCAAATCATCATTTTCAAGTTTCAATTTTTCATTTTCTATTTTTAATTTATCTAATTCTTCTAACGGACAAGACTTAGCTAGAATTACTTTTAAATTTTTATTTTCACTTTCTAATTTACAGCAATCTTTTGTTAAAAGTTTAACGAACTTAAACATTTTATCGGGAGGAAGAGATCGTACCTGACTTACCTTGTCGATCTCGTTGTCCGTTTCTCCCCCTGAACTGCTGCTTTCTTTCGACGTGTCTCCCCCTTCATCGATGCTCTCGATGCTCATTTCGGAAGAGCTTGAATCGCAGTCGTCGTCTTGATGACTCGCCATCAGTGTGAGTCCGGAGAATGCTTCGACTTCCGATTCGGACGACGTATCGTCCCACGTCGCCTTCAGGGCCTTTCGTTTTTGGATAGGCTTCTTACCCTTTTCCTTGTCTTTGTTCTTCAGCTTGGGGCAGTTGTCCTTGACATTCCCTTCTTCGTCGCAATGGTAGCAGCGGATCGTTCTTTTCTTTCTACCTTGTGGATGGTTAGTTTTTCTAGAATTGTATAACTTCTTAAATCGTCTTACCATCATTACCATTTCCTCGTCGTCGAGAGAAGATTCCGATTCAGGTTCGTCTCTCGAAGCTTTGAGGGCGACGTTGTTCTTTGGCTCCCTCATTCCTGCACATTTTGACTCATGCACTTCAAATGTTGAAAAAAAATCTTCTAATGAAATTTTTTCTAAGTCCTTCGAAATGTAAAAGGCATCTACTAATGATGCCCATTTTGAATTTCTAGGGAAGGAATTTAAAGCGTACCTGAGCGAATCTCGGTTACTTACCTCTTCTCCGAGATTCGAAAGTCCGGTGATGAGCTCCTGTATCCTCGAGTGTAGATGTGCAATTGTTTCACCTTCTTCAAGACGGAGGTTGGTGAGCTGGTTGCGAAGTAAGTCCCGTCTCGCAAGCTTGGCTTCGGATGTTCCTTCATGTAATTCAAGGAACTTCTCCCAAAGCTCCTTTGCCGAATTGTAGGTGCCGACACGGTTGACTTCTTGTGGCGGAAGTACGGTTAGCAGATGGAATTCTGCTTTCTTGTTTGCCACGTACTCGGCCTGCTCTTTCTTTGTCCATTGATTTTTTGCTTTGCCCTCGGGAGCTTCAAAACCGAGTTCCATTATTAGTAATAAATCAAAATCGGTACCGAAAAATACCTCCATGTGCTTCTTCCAGCTTGCAAAGTCCCCCTCGAATTTTGGCGGGTGGATGTTAGATCCGACCATCTCGTTGCTTCGTTCGGCGGTTAGTCCTCCTGAAGGGTATCGGCTCTGATACCAGTTGTAGGATCGTTGGGCCGGCTAGAAAGGGGGTTGAATAGCCTGTAAAAAAAACAACAAAGACCCTTCTCGAACTTTCAACAGAACACTTGCATAAAGTAAATTAGCAGTAAATAAAAAGCAGAAAGAAGAGGCTCACAACTTGACTTGGTTACAACCAAGGAGGTTGTTAATCCAAGGAATGAACGTGCACTAAAATATCTCCTTCAGGCGGAGAAGCCTCTTATAGCAGTGAAAGCACAAAAGACAGAAGCTAAACTAGAACCGAATCGCACAAGTGTTTGGAATGTAAATCTCTGAGATGATTTGAAGCTTCTGGACTAAGGCTATATTTATAGCCTTGGTTGGGGCGCCTGGAAGAGTTCCGGGCGCCCTGGGGGGATAAAACTTTATCCTCCAACGTCCAGAACGCGAAAGATGCGTTCTAGTCAAACTTCACGTTCCGGGCGCCCCGGACTGTTCCGAGCGCCCCGGGCTGCTCCGGGCGCCCCGGGCTGCTCCGGGCGCCCCGGGCTGCTCCGGGCGCCTCGGACAGTTCCGGGCGCCCCGGAGCAAAAAGTCAACTTTGGTTGACTTTTGCGTCCGGGACCTCTGCTCCGTTTCAGTCCCGCCTCGGTCCGGGTCTTCTCCTCCGGATCCGCTCGCTTGGGTGATCTCTGCCATCCGGACTAGGGCTCACCCGAACCCAACTTCCGGTCTTCTCGAGCGTGCTTCCCTCTGGCTTCTCGTCCCTCGGAATTGCGGCATGTTTCCTTCTCGTCCGCTAGCGTACTCATCCGCAGTCTTCGTTCCTCGGTCGTCGACCTTCTCGCTAGCTGCGTCTCTTGCTCCCCGAGCAATCTTCCGCTCCGACTTTCGTCCCTCGGAACCACCGCGCGCTTCCTTCTCGTCCGCCGGTGTACTCTTCCGCGGCGCCTCGTCCCTCGGACGCACAGCGTGCCGTCCTTCTCGCTAGCTGCGTCTTCCGCTCGAGTACCTGTGCTCCTAATCTCCTGCATACTTAGACACAAGGTTAAATACACACAGGATCTAACTTAACTTGTTGATCACACCAAAACAACCTTGGGCTTCCAACATACACTTGACAGCATCGCTGTATTGATACAGCATAGCCGCGTTCTTGAACTTTCGCAGATGCTCCTCCGGATCTTTGCTTCCATCGTATTCTCCGATGTTAGGGGCTCGATAACCCCTTGGTAGGTTTTCCCTCAAGATCTGAGCCGAGAAGGGTACCTTGTCATCCAGATCTTCGGGCAGATCTCTGGCAGGGGTTATAGCTTTTCCCTTTCCTGAATCCCGGGGTGGATGTAGAGAGCTCTCCGCCACCGACGCCTGCGGCTCTTCTTTCTTCGGACTATGCTCGCGAGGTCTGGGCTGATGATAGTTGCGGCGAGGCTCTCGGAATGAAGTACGAGGGAGTTCTTCTGGTTGCTTCCTCTTTGAGCTCCTGTCGGAGACAGGAGCTGGTTCTTTGGACGCTTCAGGTGCTAGGCGAGGTCGTGAAACTGTTCCTTGTTTTTCGGAGGCGGCTTGCTTTCTGACCTCCTTGAAGAGCTCGTACTCCTCCGCAGTCATGGTGACATTAATCCTCCTGCTGGAGCTTCGACCAGAGTCCTCTATCTTCACGCTTCGGATCAGGCTGTTGTGTTTCCCACAGACGGCGCCAAATTTGATCCCGTCCGAAGGCTGAGTCGGACGAAGGCTAGTCGCGACGGCCTGGTTGCTGACGAAAAGTCGTGGGTGATTCGGTTCCCACGGGCGGCTGACGATGCTGCAGGTCCCTGCACACACTCAGATGATCCTCCTCCTCACGTTAGAGACCAGAACCCAGGGAAAAAGTCCCTGGATCAGGCCCTCCGACGCTCAAGTCAGGTACTTTTTCCCCAGAAAACGCAAAGAGAAGGAAAAAACTGATTGAAAGTGAAAAGTTGTGGAAAAAAGTGACGAGAGAGCGCGTACCCGCGTACGAAGAAGCCTCCTCTTTTTATGCCCCCTTCTCGCTTCTAGAACCTGCCATCCTGTCAGAAAGCGTTAGACGCTGGGCTTTATCGTCTAGTCCCGGACACCTGTCGTGCTGCTATTGATCGTGAAAGCATCTTCTTATTTTCGAAACCTCCGCCTTTACACATGGGTTTTGTCTTGTAATGAAGGCCATCTGTCAGGCTGCTATTGGTTGTGAAAGCATCTTCTCATTTAGAAACCTCCGCCTCCGCACATATCGCTGGTATGTAGTGATTCCCCCTTGACGGACAATTGTGATTCCCCGACTCCCGCGCGGCTTAGATCATCCGATCTATTGAGGCCTGCATCTGCCTCGCATCCTCTGATCAGATCCAACCTCTAAGCATCACCTGCCAGTCGGGCTGACTCTGAACAGCTCTGTCAATCCCGATCTGTACCCTGCGCTTTGTATTTCCTGTCCCTCGACCGCATGCCTGTAGATCGGGCTGTTTCTAGTCAGCTCTGCCGATCCCGACCCATGACTTGTACTTCCAGTCTTTTGAATCGCAGGCCTGTAGATCGGGTCATCTCTAAATAGCTCTGCCGATCCCGATCTGTACCCTGCGCTTTGTATTTCCTGGCCCTCGACCGCAGGCCTGTAGATCGGGCTGTTTCTAGTCAGCTCTGTCGATCCCGACCTGTGACTTGTACCTCGCCTGTCGTCTCCCTTCGTCTTCCTACTGCTTTGCCCATTCGATCAACAAGTCTGCCTGGCCTCTGACTATCCCCTATGTTCGACTCTGACTGCCCCGTCAGCTTGACTATTGACTGCCAAGTCACCTTGACTACTAACTGCCATATCATCTTGACTTTTAACCGCTACATAGCCTTGACTCTTCTCATCATTTCCTTTTGGGCCCCTCCATCGTCAGCCGTATCAACACTCTTTCTCGAGATGTTATATTAATGAAAATTTTATGTATCACACTACCTTTTCAGTGAATTTTAATGTTAGGAATCTTAAAATCATCAAAACATATGTAGCAGATTTATGCAGTGAATTTTGCTAATTTAATTTGTAGTGCAAACTTTTTCTTTGTGATTACGAATCAAATTAAATTTTCAAAGGAAAAAAACAATCAGAAAAATTTATCTTATCCCACAACAAAAATAAATAAATACTTTAGTGATAGAATTATTCGGTATTAATTGGTTGCTCATTGAGCATAGTCATCTATTAGCAACCGATTATTATTGTTGCTGTGAAATTAGTCGCTGATGTCGTTTAGCAACACAATTAAATATTTTGTTGTTATTAGATGTTAGGACACTTTAGGAGCTGGGGGTAATTAGCTCTAATTACTTTGTCTTATTGATTTATTTTAGCAAAAAAATTCGAAACAATACTAATATCCGGATTTGCCTGGTATCCATCTCTTTGAGATGACAAATCCAAGAATCCACACAGTACACACACTCTACTATAAAAAACACTCATTCTTAGAAATAATATTAATTCGGAGATGAAGAAATCTCATACAAGCTCACAACAAGAAAATGCAACAAGAAAATGGATACATAATATAATAAACACCTTCTTTGATCTCTTATCGCTTGTAGATGTCTCTTGATCGTTGGAAAGTGCAATAACACTTGTCTCTCAAGGGCTCAAGAACTGGCGGAGAGTGTGCGAGAGAGATTGTTGCCTTCAAACCTTTGCAAAAAATCCTTTTGTAGGATTCACTCGACGCCTCTAATCGATTAGGCTTTTCCCTAATTGATTGTCACGTCATCTGACCATCCAACCTGCAGAACGGTTCTTTTTTCGAATCCTAATCGATTGGTGAGTCATCCCAAATGATTCAGAAAGCCTTAATCAGCTACCCAATCGATTCTCAAACTCGTTATTCTCTCTTGAAAGACCTTAATTAATTATCCCAATCGATTAGCATGGTTTTAATCAATTGCCTCAATCGATTCCCTCTCTCATGACAAAAACACTGCTTAATTGATTGATTAAATCAATTAGCAGTGACTGAATCAATTGGACCAATCGATTTAGTCATTATTTTCATGATTTCTCTTCGCGAAACTCCTAATCGATTAGGAATCCATCCTAATCGATTGGAGTGACCCTAATTGATTGTCTCAATCATTAGGCTTGGTCCAATTGATTTATCAATCAATTCGAGCCTTTTCTATATTCTCTCAAGAACCTCCTAATCAATTACCTAATTAATTAGTAATCGATTGCCCAACCCTAACTTACTTAATCTAAGTCTAGGGTTCCATTACCCAATATTTAGTCAACTGTGATCTGTTGGGACTTGCCCACTAAGTGCCTGGTCAACTTTTGATTCATTTGAACTTTCTCAACTTCTTGTTGGATTTCCGATTACCAAGTGCAGTCCTCCTTGACCCACTTGGATTTCCCTCTTGTCTAACTGTAGTTGGGATTTTCCTCTTGCCAACGTGCAATTCTCCAAGACCTAGTTGGACTTTCCTTTCCCTAACCGCAGCTAGAACTTATCCTTTGCCAACATGTGGTCCTCTCACACCTACTAGGATTTTCCTTTGCCTAACAACAATTAGGTCTTTCCTTTTACCAACGTGTAGTCTTCCCAGACCTACTTGGACTTTCCTTTATCAATGTACGATACTCTTTGACCCACTTGGACTTTCTTTTGCCTAACCCTCGAGTTAGGGCTTTGTCTTTGTCTAACATCCAGTTAGAACTTTTTCAGTCAAATATCTGGTCAATCTTGACCTACTTGACCTCTTCTCACATAATATATTGTCCAAACATCAAAATTCAAGCATGAATCAATTCAAGCTTGGTCAAATTAGTTAACCTTGACTCAAGGACGATTGCACCAATAATCTTCCAACACTAGAGACAAAATTTAATATTCATCTCTAAATTTAGCAATTGAATTAGATATTCCATTGCTAAAAATAGATATGGAAGTTAATTAATTCCGTTGCTAATTTTAGAGATTAATATTAAATTTTGTCTTTAGTAGCGATAGAATATTTAATTCCGTCGTTAAATTTGTTAACGGTGCCATCATATTTATAGCCAAACTTAGCGACAGAATATAATATTCCATCGCTAAATAGAGACGAATTATTAAAAAAAAAAGTTAGATCCGCTACCTTAGCGGCCCCCCTAGTGTCGGCCCCACGGATATGGAGGGAGGTTCATGCAGGTACACAGGCCATAGGCGTATGGCGAGGTAAACCCAAGGTCGTCAGTTGCTGAGAATCGACCTTTGGCCATTACGCCAGAGATACCATGCGCCCACAGTCTGCGCTACGCCCTGGGGGCAGAGACGAATTATTAAAGAATTATCCATAGGTGTAGATATGAAATTTAAAAATGTCCTTATATTTATAGATGGAAATTAATATTCCATTGCTAAATAAAGACAAATAATTAAAATGTCGTCGTTAATTAGAAATGAAAATTTAAAATTCCATCGCTAATTAGAGACGAAATTTTAAACTGCTAGCTCTAATTATGACGGAGTTTAAAATTTCTGTTGCAAATTAGCGATGACATTTTTAATTTCTATCGATAATTAGCCATGACATTTTAAATTTTTGTTGCTAATTAGCATCGGAATATTAAAATTTCTTCATTAATTATCGCAATTCCTGTAGCAACATCACCCCTATTTTCATATTTTCCCTGTTTACATATGATGCGACGATAAGGAGGAGCCCATCTAGCACGGGTCAATTGCCATGGTGTAGAGTCAAGGCGGTCAACGCTAGGGTTGTAGGGCTTATCTGCATAACCCGAGTGGAGGGTGGCTAATAGGCCGCTCGGATGTTCTTGGCTGCTCGGATATGCATCAGCCGCTCGAGATACATTGGCCGCTCGGATGTTTGTTGGCCGCTCGGGAGTACCCCGGTCAACGGGGTCGGGTCAGCTTTAAAACTGCCGACCGGGACAAACGTCCGGCATGGCGTATGGCCTGAACCAAATAAGCGGAAGAGGAAATCAAATAAAACACTTCATCATCAAAGGAAGCCAAGGCAAAGAAAAACACTCTATCATTGAATGCAGAGAAGTCAAAACGAAGATACCTTCTATCAGGTAATTAATGCCATTAAACAGAGGAAGATGGAAGGTCACAAAGAAAGGCATAAAAGAAAGGGAAGTTTCATATCTTGAGGGGAGAGGATTATCATTCTGCACTGCTTTCTCTACCCACTTTTGTTCCTAACTTGAGAGTCGGAGGGCCAACGCCAAGGACCTCTTCCCTGGTTTGTTTTTTGTTTTGCAAAGAGAGAGGAAGCGAGGATCAAGGTCTTCTACCAGTCAAGAGCGAGGAAGCGAGGATCAAGGTCTTTTACCAGTCAGTAAGCCACGTCATCCCCAGTTTTTTAGTTTCCCGATCTCGGACAAGATCAACATATATATCAATCAACACCATCACAAACGATGATTTTCAACCACATTAACATTTCACATTCACAAACACATATTACACATTCACAAACAACATAACACATTCTCAAACATAGCATTCACATTACACAAACAATACAATCCACATAACACATTTACAAAAATGAAATATCAAATTCAATCCAACAACAAAACAAAGATGAATATCCAGATATATCAAATAAAGTATAATATATATGGATCTAATAATACGAAATACAACACCTCCTAGCAAAGACAATCAAATCCACTCCAAAACAACCTAGTAGTATTCAAATATAGAAAGTATAATGCGATAGATTATTAATAAAACAAGAAAAAAAACTAGTGATACATCATTATAATTATGACTAACAAATTGAATTTAAACTAAACAAGATGAACACTATAATATATAAGTAGTTTGGATAGACAAAGTATGTTAAATAGAAAATTATTTTACACACTTGAATGCTAGTTTACATATTTACTAATGGTGATATATAGAATAGATCTACAATATTTCTAAAAAGATATAATATAATTAGAGATGTATCTAATATAAAAATTAATATATCTATTTTACATATTTCATAAGTGATGAATAAAAAAAAAGAAAAGTAAAAGGTTAACACACATCTGAGTCAACTATTGATCAACATGGTCTTGAGGGTCTTGAGTCTCCTGAGAATCAAAATGATGCGGTGTTTAACTCATTCGAGCCATGATTTTTTGTATTTCCCATCCAATTTTCTCATATCTTACTTGGGATTGCCGCTTCTCTTCAAATTCTCTCTAATGTTGATAGTTAATTCTTCAAATATTAGTTTTCTTGCACTAAGGCATCTACTTTAGTAGATGATCTGAATCTGCTAGATGATATGCTAGGACAATCGTTGACCCTAGGAGTCATCACCCAATCATATACGACTCTCACCTGGGACCTAAGACCATAGAGGGTGGAGGTATTTTTGTTGATATAATCTGTTGGGATCTTTATGCCTGGCTAGAGGGGGGTGAATAGCTAATCACCCACTTCGATCGTTTCTTACACTTATTAGTGCACAGCAGAATACAAAAACAAACTAACAAGATAGAAAGCTAACCTATAAACAATAACAACAAAGAGACAACAAACCAAACGACTCGTTTGTTTGTATGGTTTGGAGATAACTTGCTCTAACTCTACGGTGTATCCGTAGGTGGACAAAATCTCAATCCGTCGATGGATCAATCTTCAACAAACTTCAGCTAGCATAACCTCCTTGTCGGTGGAGAAACCTCACCACAACTATTGACCATAAGCACTTGGATCACAAGGAGAGCTTTGGAGACTCTAATAGGGGTTAACCACCTCTATTGTTGTCATCTCAGCCAACCACTCTGAGCTCTATTAAATAGAGCTCGGGAGGAAAACACCAAATTATTTTCCCGCCATTAATTTATTGGTGTATGCACTAGTCGACTGGTCTTTAAGTGAAGTCGACTGTTACACTTCAATGGTTGGCTACCAGTCGACTATTGCCATGAACAATCAACTGGTCCACTTCGGTTGAGAGAACAGAACCATTCAGTTCTCTCCCAGCTCAACCACCAGTCGACTGGTACATACACCAGTCGATTGGTAAACCTTAAACCTAGGGTTTACCCCGAGTACATTCTCTCAACACTCGTCCATGCCTGCATAAACTTGACCTTGTCGTTTATCCTCCTCCATCAGTCTTGCATCCCTTAGATGCTTCCCCATCCTTCACGCTTTGCCTTCAAGAGCTTCCTTCGGCCTTGTCATTGTTGTAGGATCTTCTATTGCCAAGATGCTCCTCACTTTTGGGACTTTAACCTTGCCAAGTCACACTTGGACTTGCATTGCTAAGACTACATACTTGGACTTACACCGCTAAGACTCACCCTTGGACTTTTCCTTTTGCCAAGATCCCACTTGGGCTTTAACCTTTACCAAGATCACACTTGGACTTTTCTTGTTGTACTTGTATCCTACACACTCACAATGCATATAAAATACAATAATAAACTTAATTTAAATCTTTGCCCAAACATCAAAACCTAGGGTCATATAGATTGCTCCAACAATCTCTTCATTTATGATATTTGACAATCTGTTTAAGTTAGAGAAACAATATAGCAATAAACTAGGCAATCTACTCATGTTGCCTACTCATGCATAAACAATGGAACTTAATCTTTGGCTCCCTTTTACTTAAGCTCCCCTTTGAGCTAGGATTTCCCGCAAAGGTAAACTTCTTCCACTTTATTAATAATAAGCAATCTACTTATGTTTATATCATGAAACCTAATCCTAGACTCTACCTTTAGCTAAGCTCTCCCTTGAGCTAGGATTTCTTGCAAAGGTTTTAAATTTTCCACTTAAACCTAAACTTCTCCCCCTTTGCCATACATCAAAAGAGCTCCAATAATATCCTAATTATTGGACTCTTTGACCTCTAATGACCATAAACATTATGTATTAATTTCCTATAAAATTACATATATGTTCACCATTCTTTTAGTCATTTTCTATTGTTAAAATACATTTTCAAACTGTATCAGTCGACTGCCATATACCCTAGTCAACCGTTCTCACTGAAAGGAGCTCACAGAAATATTTTGTGCTCATGAACATTGTTACCAGTCGACTGGTCTCTACACCAGTCGACTGGTACCCTATTTCAACCCAATTCTCTATTTTGAATCTAATTTCATAAATGCATCAATAATTCCACAAACCTCCAAAATTTCTAAATTTTATGGAGAGGTCTGCTTTACCCTTGTTTACTTGAAAAAAATATATTTAAAAAATATCTATCACGGATTCCTAGATTGATATAAAAATCTAAAACTATCTAAATAATTCAATTTAACCTTAACCTAAAGTCCTAGTTTTGGATTTCTCTTGATGTATTTGCCCATATTAAACCATAATTATCCCTAGCATTAGTTTATATGACATCTATACATCATAAATCAATTTTCATGCAATATTAACTCCAATGTCATATTTCTTACATGAAACTCATTCCAAATGTGCCAAGCAACTAGGTTAGAGATTCAAGCCCATCTCTAAACCCTTTGGGTCCCAACTTGACTATTTGAGCTCCCCCTAACTACCTCCCTAGATGACTCATCTAAAAATACGAGGCCACAAAGGTGCACCTCGGATGATGATTGACCAACTCATTTGACAATCTTTTTTTTCTCAACCTTAGACTTTTCCTTGTCTTTGGTTGATCTCTCCTTGTCCGTAAATGACTTTCCCTTGTAATTTCTTGACCTCTTCTTGCTATAGTTATATGCATACGACTTTCCCTTAGCGTTGGAAGATTCCCCTTTGTTGTTTGTACTTGCAATCATTTTATGTAACCTTCTTTTGGCTTAGGGACCTCTACTATGGAATAACTGCCAAATTATTCCATGGGCAACTTCCCCTTACTCTTGTTTGATGAAAACTAGTATCCCAAATCAGATCTATCATCCTTGGATCTTTTACTACCCAAACTTCTATCAAATCCTTTAGATCCACCATTGAATCTATATAGGACTTTTTCTACCCTATCAAGCTTCTCCCTTAAAGCTTGATTTTCTAATTCTAGATTTCTAACCCTAGAATCCACTTATTTATCATGGACATTCCTAGACCTACTCACCTTTTTAGGCATGTGTCTTCCCTTCTTGGAATTAATACCTAGATCCTTCACTAACTTCCTCTCCTTAGAAATGGTAGTTTGGTTCTTGTTAGGTCAAACCTTTAGGTTTGACTTTCTAGGATTATCAACCATGCTAACGATATTCCTATAATTATACCTAAATCTATAATTATGCATGGATAAATAATCTACATTATTTCTAGCATGCATATTCCTAAAACTTGAATTAATATTTGAATTAAAGTTCAAGTTAGGGTATACTTTATTGGGATCTAGCGCACTAAACACGCGAAACCGCAGTGAAAAAAATACTAGATCCTCTTATCCAGTGGATCCATGCGAAGGGAAGAAATAATTTTCATGGCAATAATCTATGCTAAGCTACATGATAGGATTATACCTTTGTTGCGTGCCCTTCGCAATCCCAATAGCAAGCTTTTCTTTGGATCCAGATATCAGTGCGTTCAAGCATCCGCACCTCTATGGTATCCACACGAACATATCCTTCGTTCATCTCACGAACAAAACCTTCGGAGAAGAACCATCTTCTTGTGTTATCAAGAAGCATGATTCGGCCAAACATCAAGAATCGACCATGGAAGGAGGAGGAAGAAGATGAAATCTCAAGAGTCACCATTTCTCATCTCATTCATCTTATGAAAAATAAATGACAAAAACCTATTTATATTCATCTAATGAATATCAAGGGGTTTGTCTCTTTGTATTTCTCTTAATGGATTAGATTTATTATATTGGATTAACCATTAATCCAATAATCCAATCATTCTAACTCATTGAGTCTAACCCATTAATCCAATGTGTCTAATTCAGATTGGACTCAATCCAATGAGTGAGTTCATTTGAGTCTAACTCAATTAGTAACCAAAAGGTTTAATCATCTCATGATTGGCTCATAGGGCTAATTACTAACATACTTTCCTACCTATCAATGGAGCTCCCCCTTGATATGAGCATCCTCATAGCTTCATCCTCCTCCATTGCTTCAATTGCTCCATCTCCTTGAGCTCTCCCCTCTTTGGGCACTTCGCGTGGTAGTGATCCTGCTCACCATATGCAAAGCATATGATATGCCACTTCTTCTTGGCACCATCCCTACAACCCACATTAGTTTTTAAATCAACTTTATAGGGTTTATGATTTACCTCCTTTATCTTCTTGAGTAATGGACACCTACTCTTGTAGTGTCCCATCTCACCATATTCAAAGCACTTGATGTGTGATTTCCTGCTTTTCTCGGTAGTTGAAGTTGAGGGTTGAACTTCCAAGACTTCTTCCTCACTTGTTTTGGACTATTCTTTCTCACTTGAAGATGTGGATAGTTCTACTTCTTCCTCCTCTTCGGAAGTTGAGCTCATCTCCCCATCTGATGGTCCTTCTCCTCCTCTAGGACCAATGAGCCATTCTCCTTGGGCTCCTTCACTTCTTGTGCTTGTGTAGGATATTCATGAAGAGCAATCACTTTATTTCATAGCTCATGAGCACACTTGTACTTACCTACATGTGACATAATATTATGAGGTAATAAGTTCAATACAATTCTAGCTACATCCTTATCCGTCTCCAATTGCTTCCTTTCCTCCTTGGTCAAATGCCGAGATTGGAGACGCTTCCCCTTCTTGTCTGTTAGAATTTCAAAAGAAACTTTCAACACTGTCCAATGGTCTTAATCTATTTGGAACCACATCTCCAACCGCTTCCTCCAATACTCAAAATCATCTCGATCGTATAGAAGTGAGATTCAGATATCTCATCCTAGTGGTCCTTCCAACTCCATGTTCTTCGTCTAGCACTTGCTCCTTTCGGCGGTTAGTCCTTCAAGAGCACTCCTTGCTCTAATATTAATTGTTGGGACCTTTATGTCCAGCTAGAGGGGGTGAATAGCCGATCACCCACTTTTATCGCTTCCTACACTTGTTAGTGCACAACAAAATATAAAAATAAACTAATAAGATGAAAGCTAACCTATAAACAATAAAGACAACAAATCAAATGACAGGTTCATTTACGTGGTTCAGAGATAATTTACTCCTACTCCACGACATGTCTATAAGGTGGGTGAAACCTCAATCTGTTGGTGGATCAATCCCTAGCAAACTCCGGCTAGCACAACCTCTTTGTTGGTGGAGAAATCTCATCATAACTCTTGACCACAGGCACTTGGATCACAAGGAGAAATTTAGAGACTTTAATAGTAGTTAACCACCTCTATTGTTGTCACCTTAACCAACTACTCCAAACTTTATTAAATAGAGCTCAGGAGGAAAACATCAAGCTATTTTTTCGTCGCTAGTCTACTGGTGTATACATCAGTCAACTAGCTTTTAAGTGAAGCCGACCGTTACACCCCAACGGTCGACTACCAGTCGAATGGTGATAGGACTAATTGACTGGTCTACTTTGGTTGAGAGAACAGAACCATTCTGTTCTCTCTCATCTCAACCACTAGTCAACTGGTACATACACCAGTCTACTAGTAAACCTTAAACCTAAAGTTTACCTTGAGTACATTCTCTCGGGACTTGTCCTTACCTGTACAACCTTGACCTTGCCTTCTAGCCTCCTCCATCAGTCTTGTGTCCCTCAAATCCTTCCCCATCCTTCACGCTTTACCTTTAAGAGCATCTTTCAGCCTTGTTCTTGTTGTCTGGTCTTCTATTGACAAGGGGCTCCTCACCTCTGGGACTTTAACCTTACTAAGTTATACTTAGACTTACGTTGCCAAAACTATATACTTGGACGTACACTGCCAAGACTCAGTATTGGACTTTTCTTTTTTCTAAAATTCCACTTAGACTTTCACCTTTACCAAGATCACATTTAACTTTTCTTGTTATACCTATATCCTGTACACTTAGAATACATATCAAATACAACAATAAACCTAACTTAAATCTTTACACAAACATCAAAATCTAGGGTCACATAGATTGCTCCAGCACAATTAGTCTCTAGGGTTTTGATATTTGACAATGTACGTAAGTCTGATCAGATTGAGCAAGAGTTGATCCAAATAGAACTTGATGTTTGGAAGAGAGAAGTCTAGTCAAGACTAGATGACTAGTAAGGGAAAATCCTAATCAGAGGTTAAGCAGGTGAGAAGTCTACTGAGTGACTAGTCCTAACTGAAGATTAGGCAAGGAAAAGTCCTAACTGGAGGGTAGGTAGGTGAGAAGTCAAGATGAGTGAAGTTAGGAAGTGAAAGTCCTAGTGAGTGAAACTAGGCGGTGGAAGTCCTGATGAGTGAAGTCAGATAGTGAAAGTCCTAGTGAGCGAAGCTAGATCCTAGTGAGTAAAACTAAGTGGTGAAAGTTCTAGTGAGTAAAGCTAGGTAGTGAAAGTTCTGGTGAGCAAAACTAGGTGTGGAAAGTCCTACTGAGTGAAGCTAAGCAATGGAAAATACTAGGAGGAGGTAACTTAGGTATTGAGAAGTCTTGGAGGAGTGAACTCCAACCATGTGTGACCGAATGGTTTTCAATACCAGACCAAGGAATCTTGAAAGATGTTAACACTGCTTTACCTTACTATTTTATGTCTATTATACTAACCAGTATTACAGGTAAGTTTTAGTCAATCAAGTTGATCAAACACTAAGCAGGACCAGAGAAAATCTAAATAGATCTGGACGACTAGATGTTTGGTGGGTAGGTTAGGTAAGTAATTGGAGGAAAGAGTACCAGTGAGGACAAGTCCCAGTGGAACTATAGGTGCTGGTCCAACTTAGATCTATTTTAAAAATCTAAGTTGAGACCAAGACTAGATTCTGATCATATCAGATAGGATCTAATTCAAAAATTTTATTATGCTAACTTTGTTTTGCAGGTATTCTTTGTTATTTTAGACTAACATATTTTGTAGAAGTTAGAGCAAAAACTAAGTCTCAGATGAATAGTACTTGAGGTGTCTTAGTTGAATGGAGGGTGCCTTGGGTGAACAGTGTTGGAGATGCCTCGGCTGATAGGAGGTGCCTTAGCTGAGGCACTAGAGGTGCCTTGGATGGAGTTGCCTTCGTGCAGATAAACTTTACGGATGAAGTTTCAGCCATTGAAGGTGCCTTGGATTGATTTAAGGCGCCTTAGATCGGACTAGAGGCACTCTCAGACGATTGGAGGTGCCCTCAAGTGAATAAACATTAAAGTTTTCAAATTGGATCAACACAATTAGAGGCACCCTAGGTCATTGGAGGTGTCTCCAATGCAGTATAAAAGAGGGGTTCAGTTAGCTCTTTCCACATAACTTCTAAACAAGCATTTTCGATCATTCTGGTGCCTCGTCTCTCTATTACCACTCTACTGCAACCTTGCTATGTCCAACTGTTGTAGTTAGAGTGACACTGACCTCGGGCTATGAACTACAACTACTACAAGTGTCAGTAAAAGTGTATTTTTAGTTATTATTATGCCTGCATAGGAAAGTGTATATTATTACACTTTCCTCATTTTTATAATTGACCTCTCTGCCTGAAGATTTTTAGAGAAGAATTTAGTGGATTGCCCAATTTATACAGTTCAAGAGATCGTAGGCCTTAGAGTAGGAATCATTGAAACTTTTAACTAAGTAAAATCAACTTGTGTACTTATTTTCCATTGTGCTTTTCTTATTTAATTTTTACGCTGTGTATTTAGTTTTCCGACAAGTTTTTAAAACTGAAAGAAAAGTTTTAAAATGAGATTCACCCACTCTCTCTTGTTCGTTTCAATCCTACACCATAATAGATCTCATTTAACTGGTTAGTGGATAGAGACTGTGCCTCATCTCCCTTTGTAGCAGGCTGAGACACAAGTGCAACCTTAGTAGTCATTTCTTCCTATTTACATAAAAAAAATAAAAGTATCATATATACAATTAGAAAAACTAATCATTGTTAACGGTTAAACATAGTCAAGTTTATATTCTTACATCTAATGCTGACAATCAACAATCAATAAATGTGCCATCCTTTGACTTATGTGTATTGATAAATACCTTCCAACAAGTAGGAGATCATTGTAACTCACTTTCCTGAATATTAAAAAATACAATTAAATAAAAATATTAGAATTTATTGATAATAACATAATTCTTGTATAAATTTATTAATTATAAAATCACCAAGTCTAAGGCATGCTCAACGATCAATCAGGATCCAACTGTATACTTTAATTTGTGGTTCCAGTACTAGAGGCCAGTCAGCTCAGTGTTTCTATTGGTTTGAGATATGGTGGAATTTGTCTACCATCAGTCTACAGCCCAGATGACTCGTCATGCATTCCAAGTATCCTCTGGTACATAGGATTGTTGGTGCGGGAAGCATCCGACGATCGAACCTAAGTTTTGATAATGACAAAGGGATTCAAAGTTAAGATTATTTGTTATCTAATGTGCTTGATTGAGCTTGCAGGAAAGTCCTAAGTGTTCTTAGGCAAAAGTCCTAGCTGCGGTTAGGTAAGGTGAAAACCCTAGGGGGTGGTAACCCTAGGTCCTAGGGGGTGATAACCTTAGGTGGAGGAAAACCCTAGGGGGTGATAACCCTAGGTCCTAAGGGGTGGTAACCCTAGGTGAAGGAAAACCCTAAGGGGCGGTAACCTTAGGTCATAGGGGGTGGTAACCCTAGGTGGAGGGAAATCCTAAGGGGGGGGTAACCTTAGGTCCTAGGGGTGGTAACCCTAGGTGGAGAAAAACCCTAGGGGGCGGTAACCCTAGGTCCTAGGGGGTGGTAACCCTAGGTGAAAAGTCCAGTCGATCTGGAGGATCGTGCTGACGTACGGTAACTCTCCTGAGTGGAGTAGGTGAGGACGCGTTCCCCGCAGAGGGAACAGTAGGCGTCGGGTCGACCTAGGGTTTCCGGTCGAAAATCCGAAGTCAGACCCGGAGAGTCCGATGACTGTCAACCACTTAATTTATCATGTTTATATTTGTTCTAACTTTATCTTGCAGGGTACGGTGTTGTTTTGGGACTAACATATCTTGCAGGTACAAAAGGAACAAGTTAAGCCTCAGATGAACAGTGTCCGAGGCGCCTCTATGGAGCTTGGAGGCACCTCGGGTGCAAGCCGAAGCCAGCTGTGCAAAGGAGCTGGAGGCGCCTTCATGGGGACTGAAGGCACCTTGGACCGCGGCTTGGAGGCACCTTGGAGTGGCTTGAAGGCGCCTTCAAGTGGATGAGGTGCGACCGGATCAGTGCTGATCCACGTGGCTGACTCGGTGGGTTGGGGGCGCCTCGGATAGGCTTTAAGGCGCCTTCAACAGTGAATAAAAGGAGGTCTCAAGCAGCAGTCTAGTAGATCTTCGAAAAAGCAATCCTTCTGCATCCAGCTGCTAACGAGTCCATCCCGAATTGCTGCAACAACATTTCGACGACCCGGAGCTCTGAATCTGCTATTTTCCAATGTCGTTGGTATATTTAATTTCTGTTTATTGTACTTAAATTGTAACATCTTTTCAATATTTTAAGTGTTGCCCATCGTAAACGCTCAACGAGCGTGGGCCTTGGAGTAAGAGTCGCCACAGGCTTCGAACCAAGTAAACAACCTGTGTTTACGTGTGTGTTTGCTTTTATTTTTCCGCTGCGTATTCCGACTCTGTTTCTAAATCGTACGAAATAGCCACGAGCGCCTTTCGTTTTTTACCTCCAAAATTAATTTTGAAAAATTCATTGTCATCTTTTCACCACTGGTCTGTATTAGCGAAATATCACGTTTTCAAAAATTTGTGGTAATATTTTTTTAATATTATTTTAATACTATTTTAATATTATTTTATTTTTTTCTCAAAATTCGTGAATTCCTATCTTTTTCCCGCACTACTAATCCAAGACCAAGTCTTGGAACAAGTTTTATTGTTTTTATTTTGCGAGATTCCTTCTTAATGGCCTACGAAGATGGGTACAACTCCACATACCTACCACTTCTGTCCAACGAGAATTTCAAATACTGGAAAGACTAGGTGGAGCACCAACTGAAGACCGAAGTAGAAATATGGACCATAGTCCATATTGGATTTATCCTCCCCACTGAAGAAGGTGTACCCATCACGTGTGACAAGTGGGATGCACAAACAATAAGGACATTCGAGGCAAATGCAAAAGCAACTTGTATTCTCCTATGCGGACTAACAAATTCAGATCTTGATCTAGTTGGAAAGTTCAACAATGCTAAGGAGCTTTGGGAGAAATTGCTCAAGATTTATGAGATCCCTTCAGAACCAGAAGATCAAATAGAACCTGAGTCCGAATCTGAATTTGAATCCCCAGAGTCAACCTCCAAACCAGACTCAGAAGAATCAGAGCATACCGATGTCATAACACTGATGGCCAAAGATGAGATATCTAAATCTGAGTCAGAATTCGAAATGACAACAGTCAAGGGGGAGAATCCTATCATGGATCCTAAAGGTAAAATTATAAATTCAAATTTTAAATTTCACATAACTTGTTTTAAGTGTAGGGAGAGAGGGCATTATAGAAACGAGTGCCCTACTCATAAGATTCAGTCGGCACAATTGAAGGAGAAGGAGAACTCGATCCAGAAAGGAAAGAAGCACATTGAATGCTCTAAGTGCAAATGAATGAGTCACTGCAAAAGACAATGCCCAGAAAGAAGACCCAATAATCCAGGGAGAAAAATTAAGGTAAATAAATTTACATTATATGAAAATCCAATCTTTTCAACACATACTCTAAATAATCCTGCTTACTCTAGTATAATTTTTTCTTCAAAATTGGATATGCTTGCTAACAATACAATAAATAGAGTTAATTCAAATCCAAATAAGAATAACTTAAAATTATTTAAACATAAGAAATTAACGTTGAGAAAATTAGAGAAACAAAGTAATATCTTAAAAGATAAAATAGATAAGTTAGAAAAGATTGTTAATAATTTAACTAATCAACAAAATCTAGACTTGGGTTATAAGTCTAAAGTAAAACTTAAACACTACAAACCAAACTATAATCAAGTATCTTTTATTTACTAAACTTAATTTAAATATAACTCTAATCTAATTTATAAATTTAAATAAAATTATCAATAATATAGGGGGAGGCTCCAGAATAGCTGGCACCTCCAAAACTAACTTACTCAACCAGGGTAACCCAAACCAAGCTACCCGGCAGGGTAATTAGAACTAATTAGAAAGGGAACAAGTTTAACTTGACCTATGGTACTGGTGAAATTCTTGATGATAGTACATTAGGGAAGTTTAGTCTATGCATGTCTAGAAAGATATGACTTCGACCTGGTGCATTTGGCTAAGTTGAACTAACTGAAGCTACCCTTTATGGATCCTAACCAGTTAGACCAAGGTTTTGCATTAAGTTCAGTGGATAAGACTATTTGGAAAACCTCGAAGGCATGGTTACTTTAATGATGTCCAAGTGACTCACCATAGTCCAGAAGTTTATCCAGAGAACGACTATTTGTTGAGCCCAAAGCTAAATCTGAATCTAACACAAAGTTAAACCAAATCCTATAACTGAACCCAATTCCTCTCACAAAATTATAGGATTCCCTGATTTAAAATTTAGATCGGGTGAGATGACTAAGGATTAAAAATCAAATTAAATTAAATTAAGGATTAAAAATCAAATTAAATTAAATTAATGATTAAAAATTAAATTAAATTAAATTAATAATTAAAAATTATTTAAAAAATCATTTGAAAAATTATTTAAAAATTATTTTAAAAATCATTTTAAAAATTATTTGAAAAATTATTTAAAAATCATTTTTAAAATTATTTAGAAAATCATTTTAAAAATTATTTGAAAAATTATTTAAAAATCATTTAAAAATTGTTTTAAAAATTATTTAAAAATCATTTTAAAAATTATTTGAAAATTATTTTAAAAATTATTTAAAAATTATTTGAAAAATCATTTGAAAAATTATTTAAAAATTATTTTAAAAATTATTTGAAAAATTATTTAAAAATCATTTTAAAAATTATTTGAAAAATCATTTGAAAAATTATTTAAAAATCATTTTAAAAATTATTTGAAAAATTATTTTAAAATCCTTTTAAAAATTATTTGAAAGATTATTTAAAAATCATTTTAAAAATTATTTGAAAAATTATTTAAAAATCCACTACAAGAAAAACCCTCATAGATATTGGTGGAACAACAACGGTTTTAAGCAAAAACCGATGTCTTTGAGTATTTTACACCGATTTTTCCAAAAACCGGTGTCTATAAGGGCTGATTTTTGCTCATAGACATCGGTTTTTAAGCCGATGTCTATGAACGCCTTTTTTTCGTTAATAGACACCGATTTTAACAATGGTTTTTAAAACCCGATGTCTATGATAAAATAAAATAATATAATTTTCCCACCAATACTTAGCCGAAATTTGCAACATTTCACTCTTCCCTCTAAACCTAAACTTATATTGCGCCGTCCCGGTCCACCCATACTTAGCCCTAAACCTATATCGTCGCTACGGCACCACCACTTTCCTCCGGCCATCTCTCTCAGCCCCTCATCTCCCTCTTCTCCTTCTAGCGTACCTGCCTCTCCCGATCTGGATCAAAACCACCTGCTTCAGTCCTAAGCAAAACCGCAGCATAAATGACCCCCTTCGAAGAGCACACCGGCCTTCTCGTCGGTGACCCTCTGCACGATCCCACTGTACATGTGGAAAGGGTTCTTGGGGTTCTTCACAATCACGATCATCCCGGGCAGGAAAAGGGGAAGCTCGGGGAGCTTCGGCTTCGCCCGCGCTAGCAACACCGCGATGCTCTCCTCGCCGCCCGCCCTTGCCTTTGCCTCGGAAGGAGAGGGGTTCCGCTGGATGAAGTCTTTAAGGCCCTTTTCGACGCCTGGGAAGCCTCCGATGAGGACGAAGAGCTCCTTTTTGAAAGCGCCTTCGTCCACGCCGACGGCAGAAGGCGGGGCAGGAGCAGGTGGGGAGGCGAGAGGAGGCGAAGGCGGCTGTTCCATGGTGGTCTGCTGGAGCTCGTGGCGGATGCCTCGCTCGTCGTTGCAGAGGTCGCGGCCAGTAGTAAGATTAACACAAATGCATGAACATGATGTTGCTGTTTTCAGTACTCGTAAGATTAAAGTGAACGAGGGTTATTATTATTTTTTTATTTCCTCGGGCACGGCACCGCGGGCCGCGGCTCGTCTCCTCCCTCGTCGTAAACCCTAGCTCATCCCGGAGGGTCAAATCTCCCCTAATTGTTATTGAATCATCTGATTTATCTCATCTCGATGTATGCTGATCAGATATCATCGGGGAGCAAGAGATCTATCAAAGAGCGTCTGCACGGCGATCTCGGGGGAGATTTCAGCCGTTCGAACGTAGTTTCGGCTAAAAGGTACACTTTAAGTCTTTAACTTTCTTACGAATAACGCACAGGTAGTCCTTTCTATTTTTTTTTTCCTTTTATTTGTGAAATATATAATCTGTAGATTGTTGCTGTGTCTATCGTCTACGAATCTGAAATTTTTGACCTTTCTCTTAAGGCTAGCTCAATTGGAATTGGGACTAAAGTTCTCAAAGTTAATATTTATTTTTGAAACTACTAGTAAAATTTATAGATACATTCAGTATATGCCCTAAAATTTGGTATGTCATAATTTAAATATTGTTTTGATTGAGTTGAATTGTTATGCTGCCATATAAGTTGTATGGCATTTTTTTTTTCCTTTGGCATGGTCTGGCAACATCACGTACTCCCAACTTATTGATAAACTAATGAAGAAATGGATGATATGTGAATTTCCAAGTCTTATTTGGAGAAACATACTTGGTGACCAGGTAAATACTCACAATTAGATATTGGTATGACCAGTAGTAATGAAGCATCACTTTTCTGGCTAGATTGGTTTGACCGAATTCTTTCCACGATGGCATTAGAAATTTAAGATATGCAGTTATGAGGTCAACTCAGCTTTCCTAAGCTTTTCTGAGGTTAGCTAAAGTTGCAGTACTAACAAAGCCTTGCATCTTTACTAGTGGGAAAGAAATTGCTCCACTAAGTCCTTATTGTGTGTCTGACAAGCAATTCAGATTGTTTTGACACATTTCAGAGATCTACATGAGCAATAATATTTTGTTGCAAGACATAATACCTCAAATAATGAACGATTGGTAATAGAAACACTAGTAATATTAACACAAATGCATGAACATGATGTTGCTGTTTTCAGTACTGATTGTAATACTGAGCCATCTGCTCACACAATAAATGTGCCCAAATCTGGGAAACTGAAGGGCCTTATTCAGGTTCTAGGTGTTGCTTCTTCATTGAGAGACGATGAGAGTCTATTGATTACTGAGGCATGTTTTTTTAAAACAAAAAAAATGTTATATTCAATCAGTGAACTTTTGCTTTAGTAATGAATTAACCATTATTGAAGCATCCACAGGTTTATGCTAATTGCATTATCCGTTTTCTGGATGAACCATCAGATTCAATATCCCTGATACCAAAAGATGCTGAAAAATCTCCAGTTGTGATTTTTGCACACCAAAGATTGGAAGAGTGAGCTTTATAATCTCTATTTATTTTTGCTCCGTGTGTTTTTGAAGTTATTGTTTTCCTATCAAAATCAAATTTCATGTTTGGATATTCTTTCAAGATATTAAGTTTGCAGTAATGCATACAAGACTTTTAGAACTTAAGCTAGTTTCTTGAGGAGAGTAGTTCCACATTGTTTCTATTATTGCATTATTACTCTAACTGACGATGACTGATGGTAACTTACCATTACTTTTGCATATAGGGCCTTACAAACATCAAGCTTTATCAATATTTGCTTATTTGGCTATACTAGACTGACATAGTAAGTTTGATAAGTGGAAGGGATTTTCCCTTTCTTCCTCAGTGGTTTCCCAGATTCTTCCATGCATTTGTGTTCAACTCCTGTTGATGTTGAGTAATTTGCTTTATCAATGTTAGCTGTGACCTTTTCTGCTCGTAAGAATTCCCAGACAAATAGAATAAAATCATGTATTTTTCGTATGCATTTGTAGATATTTTTGGAGGCATTTAGTTTGCAAAAATCTACTCCATCCAATTAAATGCTATTACTAGAAACAATAATAGAATGTAGATCATCATGAGAAAATACGATCAGAAATAATAAAGATCTGACTAACACGTCTAATCTTGACCTCAGATATTTGGATTCTTAACCTTTCTCCGTACCCATGTTGGACAACCAACATCTGATATTCCTATTGATCATGTGTAAAAGTATTTAGAAATTATCTTGTCGGAGACTTAGATATTGGCCAAAGTGTTAATACTTCACCAACATCTAGAATGTGATTTCTTTAGTTGAGATACATATTTGTGAATAGAGTTTGATGCTACTTTGTCCGTATATGTTTGTTTGACTTTTCCAAATACTTTCTGGAGTTTTTTTGTTGTACCTCTATATTTGTACTTGCTCAGAAAAATGAAAAACAGTACTAGGCATGATTTTTGTTTAAAATTTCATGTGAGCTATGAAGAATGCTCCTAAACAAGGAGACAACAACGTTGAACAAACATGTTAACAATATTTAACATCAAAATAGTGTTGTAAAGGATTGCTAAGGATACTCATGGCCGTCACGCTCCGCAAGTGTACGGAAATGTCGCAAGTAATATAAAAGATTATCGTATCCACAGGTACTGGAATAAGCACTAGAAATGTCTCAATGCGAATTAGCTAAACAACTATCCAATCGTTTCAAATGCAAAGTGAAGGTAAACAAATCTAATATTATAGATCAACAAACAAGAGTTTAGTGTTTTGGGTTATGATAAGGGAGATTCTAGGAGTTTCGGTTTCTTTGTAAGATTTCTTGAATGTAAATGGTTCACCAATTCTTATCCCTCAATTGCCAAACACTTGTAGAAAGTTGCCGGTTCTCTCTTGCAATAGATAACCGGCTAAGGACTGAGAAATGTATCTAAATATGATCAATTAGATGTGAACCTACGTTGTCCTTACACAGAAGCGCACCTATTACTATGCCTTCCTCGGATATCAACATAGAAGCCCACAACTTATTAATCTATCAAGATACAAGAAACTAATCACAAAATCCATCCTACTCTCTTGAATATTCCTATTTCCTCTTCAAGATTATCTCTCAAACGTCCTTACACGGGCTTGCACCTGTCACGTGGATCCCTCGGATGATCGAGTGAGAGTTTATCTTTACAAAGTCCACAAGAAATCCAAACAATCAATCAAGAATGAGAATTAAGCACAAATCATCATTAATCATTCAAGATCTAATTGATACAAGCAAGACAATGTCATTGAAACAAGAAAATGGCAAATCCATAAGAGATTACATCAATCCATCATACAAATACTCCCTTAATCCTAGAATACAAGATCTACTCCATGAATCGAGGAAGAATATCCGAAGAAATGAAGATTACAAGCATTTCTTAAATCCCCAATCCAAGAAACCAAGAAAAGGGGGAAAGAGAAAACTTATCTACGAAGAAGCCTCGTCTTCGGATCCAATCCTCACTCCGGAGTCGAAATCGTCAAGAACTCCCTTAGAATTACCCAGAAATCCTCCCAAGAATGGGAGGAAACCACCAAATCTTGCCTTCTCCCAAAGGGGGAGAGATCCCCTTTCAATTCATGAAGGAGGGTTTAAATAAAGGAGGGAATCGGGCGCCACACGGCCCCGTGACACGGCCGTGTGAGATTCACACGGCCATGTCCAGTTCCTTCTCTGCCAAAGCTGCACGGCCGTGTGACTCACACGGCCAGGACCCTTCTGCTCTCTGGAAATGCTACACGGTCGTGTGGTTCACACGGCCACAGCCTGCTTGGTTTCTGGAAACCTCACACGGCCGTGTAGATCCACACGGCCATGTAAGGCTTCTGCTCTGGTTGGCTTCAAATCTTGACACGGCCGTGTGAGGTTCACACGGCCATGTCATCTTCCTCTTATGTTGGTGCCAAACTCCACACGGCCCGAACTCCATACCAGTGCAGGGCCATGTGAGGTACACGGCCTGGTGCTTTCTCCCTTTGTTTCCTCCAAGGCTTGCCCAAAGATGTAGATTCTTCACCAAATCGACTCCTGTGTACAAAAAATGCACAAAAAGCATATCTCCGAACCAAAAGAGTAAATATGCTAAAAGGAAAGCTGGAAGTATAAAAATGCATAGATCAAGCATGCTCAAAGTATGTAAATGTGCGTAAAAACATGCATAAAAGAGTATATAATCTACGCACATCACACCCCCAGACTTAAACCTTTGCTTGTCCTCAAGCAAAATGCCGCAGTCTAAATTCATATGTTCTACAACACATTCATAAAACCTAGTGCACTTTCCTAACTCTATCAAAAAGTTTCATTAACAAGCATGATCATAGAAACAAGTAAAGTATGGTTCAAGCATAAGAATCTTGTGCACAGTGTAAAAGTAACTCAACACCCTTCAAGTTTCAATCCATGTCCTAGTCAAGTCGTCAT
This sequence comes from Zingiber officinale, assembly GCF_018446385.1. NCBI lineage: Eukaryota > Viridiplantae > Streptophyta > Magnoliopsida > Zingiberales > Zingiberaceae > Zingiber > Zingiber officinale. The sequence goes on along the minus strand of NC_055993.1, from coordinate 14,168,876 downwards.
CAAATTTGAATTCCTAGTGTTTCCAGTGAAAGACAAGTAACCAGTGATAGACACTTACTCACCATTCACTTGGTTCATATTTCTCAACTAACCCAAGGTCTCAAAGGTGTGCTCAATCTCAAGGGAAGCTAAGCAGTCATTTCCCCAGTAACCTAACTCGGTCTCAAAGGGGTGACTTGCTAGATTCCACTCATGACAACTATTTTTTATATCCCTTATTTTTTTTTATAAGTGTTTGCATTGTGCAAAACTTATTCATAAATGTACTTTTTAGCACACATGTTGGGATATTTTGATTTTTCCAAATGAGCTTTAATGATTTGAGCCTCATCCAGTAACCAAAATGAAAGTTGAGAAATCACCATGGAAACCAAGTACTAAGCAGAAAAGATGAATCATGACTATTTCAATGACATCAACTATTCAAGCATCAAGCACAAGTGTAGTGAAGATAAAATCCTTAAGGTTGAACCAAAACTAAAACTCATCACCATAAGATTCTCAACTTATTAATGCTTCTCAAGATAGAAAAAAGAACTACACAAAGTTTACTACTAGCATCATTCGAACACCATGAATCAAGACAATAATCGTGCTAACATTTCACTTGAATCCAAGAAAGCATATAAGTGAAGATTGATGTTCTCAAATTTTTTTTTTTTTTTGATTATTTCAAAAACAAGCAAAATAAAGCAACAAGAACCAACATGAAAAACTAACAAAAACTAAAAACTGAAAATGAAAACCAAACTAAACAGTACATGACACCCCCCCAGACTTAAACTTTTTATCATCCCGATGAAATCAATATGGTGGAGGAGGTGGAGGTGGACGAGGGAAAGGAGGTCTACGACGTGGTTGGCCAATAGGAAAACTAGGAAAACCTGGAATCTCACCCAAAGATCTATGATACTCATATAAAGCATCTACTTGTTGGCTAGTAAGCATCATGCTCTGCATAAAATCTCTCATCCTAGCCTGATCAGTATCATAATCCTGCACAAACTCAGCCACTTGACCTTGAAAATTCCTCGTAAACTGAAAATGATTTTGTACCTCCCTAAACTGATCATCAGATAAAGAGAAGCGCCCCTCCAACATTTTTCGTTGGGAATCTTGCTTCTCATGAAGTGATTCTAGAGACGTACGAAAATCTGAAAAATCAAACCTAGAAGATCCCGTGCCATATGCAAAAGAATGCCTAGCGGGCTCCATAAAACTAGAAGGCTGCGGGTGTCCATATGACGGGGGCTCATGATGTGGCTCAGTGTCTCCAGGTATAGAAGGGTTATCCTCAAAATCTAACTCAGAAATTACCCAATTAGCTGGGTTACGAATAGTAGTTCGTTCAGGAAAAGGAAGGGGTAAAGGAGAACCACTCCTCCTAGGAAACGCGAAACCATTCTCATCCCGAACGATCATTTTCATAGCAAGACATGCATCAATGTCAATCATGTCATTACCATGAATTATTTCCAACCCATCAACATCAAGATTTAAATTATAAGCTATTCGGGTAATCAAACCACCAAAAACAATTGATCCCGATGATGCCCTAGCAGATCTTAATAAGGTTTGAACAAAATGAAAACCAGAATCAAATTCAACCTTATAAAGCATAGCCCATAAAGCATAAAGCTCTATCTTTTTAACCACCCCATCACTCTCTCCCCTACCAAAAATAGTTTTACCCATGACTCTATGTAGATACCTAAAGATGGGGTTTTGCATATGGGAGGCCTTAGCTCTTGAAGGCTCATAAGGTTGATCTAACCCAGTTATTGCATTCCAAAAATGATTCCAATTAAACCTTGGATCAAACCTATGAGGGCTACTGGTGGTTAATCCAAAACAAGAATTAAAGTCACTAAATGCCCATAGAAATTCTTGATTCATTAGTTTAAAAGAGATTTTTCCAAAATAATCATCTTCATTAGTAAAATGGACATCCAATGAACTCAAAAATTCCAAAACAAGACGAGGATATGTAGGCAAATGTGTGTACATAATATCACTCCAATCCAAAAACCCAATCATCAAATCTACATCTTCCCTAATTCCAAGCATATCAAGAATAGTTGGGTCCATATATCTAGTACACACTATCTTTCTATTGACAAGAATTGCAAATCTAGTTACTTGATCATCATTTCTAAACACAATATTGAATTTATTGTCATTACCTTCGTTGCGTGAAGTCCTTTTGCCTTTGCCCTTCACTGGTTGTTTTCCTTTGTCCCTTGATGGCTCCTTCTCTTTGTCTCCACTGGATCCACCACCTCCTTTGCGAAGTTTCTTCAAAATATTAGACATCTTGATGAGTTTAGATAGGGGAAGAATTATCTAGAGTTGGAAAAATGGAACTCAAAGAACAAAGATCTTAGGTTAGGAGAACAAAAAGTCCAAGTCTTAGAAAGGAGGAGAATCGGATCTAATAGATCTTGAGAGATTAGAGAGGAGTTTTTTAAGAGATCGGGAGAGAAAGATATGTTTTGGAGAGTTGGGGGTGTGCGGAACACGACCAAGATCTGGCCGTGTAAGGTAGAAAGAAGACTTTAATAACTCTCCTACACGGGCCGTGCAGATCCACACGGCCTCCCCCTCTTCCCTCTCTGGATTCTTCGCATGGCCGTGTCTGGGACACGACCTCTCCATCCTTCTTCTCGGGATTCTTTACACGGCCGTGTCTGGGACACGGCCTATACCTTTTTCTCCTCGGGAGATCCCACACGGCCGTGTCTGGATGACACGGCCCAAGCACTTCCCTTCTCTGCAACCTTTACCTGGCCGTGTATAGCACACGGTCTGGCTCTGTTTTGCACCTAACCTGAAAACAAAATCAAAAGAATGCATCAAACTAAAAGAAATTAAAATACAAATCAAAACTAACTAAAAGAACCCTTGGGTTACCTCCCAAGAAGCTCTTGTTTAAGGTCTTTAGTTCGACCAAACTTGATCATTCACTTCTTTTCCTCGCCCTTGGAGGACAGATATACTTTTCATTTTTGTTGGGAGATCTTCTCCCAACATCTTCCACCACATTGTCTCCTTCGTTTGGTGGCCTTCCATGACGATGGAAATTCCATTCCTCAAGTTTATAAATGCTTGTCCTGCTACAAGCATTTAAAAGAGACGAGACATGGTTAGAGATATTAGATAGATCATATTCCAACCTTTCCTTACCAATTACCAAAGAAAGCTTATGATTTTTGACATCAATTATAGCTCCAGCTGTAGCAAGGAAAGGTCTTCCTAATATGATAGGAATCCTGGGGTCCTCTTCCATGTCCAACACGACAAAATCTGTGGGAATAACATTCCCATCCACCTCTACTCGCACATCTTCTATAATACCCAAAGGGTACATGCAGGAATGATCAGCAAGTTGAAGTGCCATAGTAGTAAGTTTAATGTTTTTGAGACCTAATTTATTACAAATTGAATAGGGAATGAGGCTAACACTTGCCCCCAAATCACAAAAAGCTTTTTCAAAAAATTCTTTTCCTATGTTGCAAGGAATATAAAAGCTCCCTGGGTCCTTTAGTTTTGGGGAAGTGTTCTTCTCCAAAATAGCACTACATTCCTCACTAAGCGCAATTGTTTCAACCTCTCCCCTTCTTCTCTTGTTTGACATGAGATCCTTCAGGAATTTGGCAAATCTAGGCATTTGAAGAATAGCATCAATAAGAGGTACCTCTACATAAATTTCCTTAACTTTTTCTAAAAACTTGCCAAATTCTTTATCTTTCTTGAGCATTGTAAGTCTCTGAGGAAAAGGGACAGCTTTGCTCTGATGGTTCAGTGGAAGAGTCTCTTCAACCTCAATGGTACTCTCCTCATTAGCTTGAATCTGATTTGGTATAAGAGGAGAGAGTTCTTCTTCTTTTTGTATCCCTTTTGAAGCGGTCACTTGGGAGTCTCCCAAGATCCGTCCGCTCCTAATAAAATTCTATTGCAATGCTCCATAGGATTCACATCAGGTTTTCCAGGAAGTTGTCCTGGTGCTCTGGATGATGAGGAAGCTAGTTGGGCAATTTGACTATCCTGGATCTTTTGATGCTTATCAGAATTATCCATTCTCTGAATGAGCTTTGCTAAATCTTGCTTCATTTCATTCTGACTTGAGATAATTTCTTCAAGCATCTTTTCAATATTTGACTTTGGTAAGCCTTGAGAAGATAGATGTTGAAAATTTTGTTGCCCAGCTTGAAAATTTGGTCTTACCCCCATAGATGGTCCTTGATCTTGATTATTTCTGTAAGAAAAATTGGGATGGTTCTTCCATCCAGGGTTATAAGTATTTGAGTATGGGTTATTCTGCCTTTCATTGTAACTCACGATTGCATCACATTGTTCCAGTTGATTGATTTATGCAGTGATAGCTCCCAATGGACATGAGTCATTTGAGTGCTCTGAACTCCCACATACTTCACAAGATGTAATAATAGCATTGACCATATTAGCACTAGTCCCCATATTTTCAAATTTCTTTGTAAGAGCGTCCAATTTTGATAAAAGAGTGACTGCATCTACATCAAACTTCCCCGATGCTTTAATTGTTGGGTTTATGAAGAATAGCCACCACTTCTTTCATTTGCCCATTGATGATGATTTTGTGCTACGTCACTAATTTCTTCGACTTCATCTAAACTTTTATTCATAAGTGCCCTCCAGGCTGAATCAAGGGACACTTTGGTATGATAGTTGATACCATTGTAAAAAGTGTGCAACACTAACCATCTTTCCAACCCATGATGTGGGCATTGTCTGAGCATACTATTATATCTATCCCATGCTTCAAAAAGAGATTCTGAGTCAGTTTGCTTGAAGCTTGCAATTAAACTCCTCATATGAGCTGTTTTGCTTGGTGGATAGAATTTATCAAGAAACTGTTGCTTACACTGCTCCCAAGTGGTGATGCTATCAGGGGCCAAAGAATTCAGCCATTGCTTTGCCCTATCTCTTAAGGAAAACCCAAATAATAACAATCTAACTGCTTCTGAAGGAACTCCATTCATTTTCATGGTACCACATATTTCATAAAAGACCTCTAAGTGTTGATTGGGGTCTTCATGAGGTCCTCCACCAAATTGGTTCTGTTGCACCATAGATATAATTGCGGGTTTGATCTCAAAGTTATTAGCTTCCACTGGAGGTCTTGAAATACTAAATCGAAAACCTCTTGCATAAGGTGCTGCATAATCCTTGAGTGGTCTATTCGCCATGTTCAAATGTTCCTGTTCTTCAATTTGCCTTTGCAGAATTATTCTTTTATGGAAAGTTCTGTCAATCTCAGGGTCAAAAGGAAAGAATTCCCCTGCAAAGTTAGATCTTCGCATACACAAGAACAAGATAGCAAATGACAATTCAACAGAAAAAGAAAAATAAAAGAATCAAAAATGCAGAATTGAATTTGTACAAAAAGAATTAACAAGAAGTAAGAGTTATACAAGAAAGTAAAAACAGAAATCTAATGATTAGTTACAACTATGCAATATGAAAGGAAAACAAATGTTATGTTTAGTCTAACTCAATAGATAATTCCTAATGTTATAGCGCAGTCCCCGGCAACGGCGCCAAAAACTTGTCACGCTCCGCAAGTGTACGGAAATGTCGCAAGTAATATAAAAGATTATCGTATCCACAGGGACTGGAATAAGCACTAGAAATGTCTCAATGCGAATTAGCTAAACAACTATCCAATCGTTTCAAATGCAAAGTGAAGGTAAACAAATCTAATATTATAGATCAACAAACAAGAGTTTAGTGTTTTGGGTTATGATAAGGGAGATTCTAGGAGTTTCAGTTTCTTTGTAAGATTTTTTGAATGTAAATGGTTCACCAATTCTTATCCCTCAATTGCCAAACACTTGTAGAAAGTTGCCGGTTCTCTCTTGCAATAGATAACCGGCTAAGGACTGAGAAATGTATCTAAATATGATCAATTAGATGTGAACCTACGTTGTCCTTACACAGAAGCGCACCTATTACTATGCCTTCCTCGGATATCAACATAGAAGCCCACAACTTATTAATCTATCAAGATACAAGAAACTAATCACAAAATCCATCCTACTCTCTTGAATATTCCTATTTCCTCTTCAAGATTATCTCTCAAACGTCCTTACACGGGCTTGCACCTGTCACGTGGATCCCTCGGATGATCGAGTGAGAGTTTATCTTTACAAAGTCCACAAGAAATCCAAACAATCAATCAAGAATGAGAATTAAGCACAAATCATCATTAATCATTCAAGATCTAATTGATACAAGCAAGACAATGTCATTGAAACAAGAAAATGGCAAATCCATAAGAGATTACATCAATCCATCATACAAATACTCCCTTAATCCTAGAATACAAGATCTACTCCATGAATCGAGGAAGAATATCCGAAGAAATGAAGATTACAAGCATTTCTTAAATCCCCAATCCAAGAAACCAAGAAAAGGGGAAAGAGAAAACTTATCTACAAGAAGCCTCGTCTTGGATCCAATCCTCGCTCGAGTCGAAATCGTCAAGAACTCCCTTAGAATCACTGAAATCCTCCCAAGAATGGGAGAAACCACCAAATCTTGCCTTCTCCCAAAGGAGAGATCCCCTTTCAATTCATGGAGGGTTTAAATAGAGGAGGAATCGGGCGCCACACGCCCGTGACACAGTCGTGTGAGATTCACACGGCCATGTCGATTCCCCAGACACGGCCGTCTCCACACGGCCAGACCCCTCTGCTCTCTGGAAATGCTACACGGCGTGTGGTTCACACGGCCACCACCTGCTTGGGCTCTGGAAACGTGTAGATCCACACGGCCATGTAAGGCTTCTGCTCTGGTTGGCTTCAAATCTTGACACGGTCGTGTGAGGTTCACACGGCCATGTCATCTTCCTCTTCTGTTGGTGCCAAAATCCACACGGCCCGAACTCCATACTAGTGCAGGGTCGTGTGAGTTACACAGCCTGGTGCTTTCTCCCTTTGTTTCCTCCAAGGCTTGCCCAAAGATGTAGATTCTTCACCAAATCGACTCCTGTGTACAAAAAATACATAAAAAGCAGATCTCCGAACCAAAAGAGTAAATATGCTAAAAGGAAAGCTGGAAGTATAAAAATACATAGATCAAGCATGCTCAAAGTATGTAAATGTGCGTAAAAACATGCATAAAAGAGTATATAATCTACGCACATCAATGGCTATGTTGGGGCTGACCTTGTAGCTTTATGCACTGAAGCTGCTCTCCAGTGTATCCGTGAAAAGATGGACATAATTGATCTAGAAGATGAATCAATTGATGCTGAGATTCTCAATTCTATGTCTATTACAAATGAACACTTTAAGACTACTTTGGGATCTAGTAACCCATCTGCCCTCCGTGAAACTGTAAGTCTTTTCTATGGTAATTGTAATCATTTTCAGTTAGTTTTTTTCCTTCTAAATATGATTATCTACATGAATTTTTAAAATAAATTGTTGCTGCAAGAATTGAAAATGAGAAATTTGACATTGGTGTTCAACTCAAGAAATTAAACTTGTGTCTGGTTGGTAACTTGTGTTTACTGTCATATGTTGATGAATGGCCTAAAAACCACTTCTATTTCTACCTTGAGATATGCTAATAGTTTGTTGGATTTTGATCAGGTTGTTGAAGTACCAAATGTCAGCTGGGATGATATTGGTGGGATAGAAAATGTCAAGAGGGAACTGCAAGAGGTAGTTTACTAGATATGTTTGAGGTTTTATGTCCACCAAGTGTGATTTTTTCTTTCTGATGGTGATATTCTAGGACTTCTACAACATGTATATTTCTTCTATTTTTGTTCTTTGCTGTAGTTAAGTAGACCAAATGATACTTTTGTTTGACAGATTAGAACAGTGGATGTTTTAACTCAGAAAACTAGGCATTTGAAGGTGAAAAGTGGTGAGATTAGGGAAATGAAAGGCGCAAGAAGAATGGAGCAGTATAGCAAGTTGAACAGATTCTGATTCTCATAATTTAATGTAGCCTCAGCTTGATTTTTGACTCACGATGTTCTACCTTGATGTGTACAATATCTATTAGCTTTTGATGTAAAAAGAATATTTGTGTATTTTATGGATACTGTTGTAAGAAGAATATTTATGTAATTTGTGAATATTTGTGTATTTTATGGATATTGTTGTAAGAAGAATATTTATGTAATTTGTGAATATTTGTGTATTTTATGGATACTGTTGGGAGAAGAATATTTGTGTAATTTATGAATATTTGTGTATTTTCTTAGATACTGACGGTTTTTCACTGTTTCGGAAATCGAATTTGTGTCGTTAAACAATACTGATATTACATCGGTTTTCCACCGCTGTAAAACCGGTGTCATTAACTAATATTACATCGGTTGTATACCGCTGCCAAAACTGGTGTTATTAACATATAATATTACATCGGTTTTACACCCGATGTCGTTAAGTGATACTACACCGGTTTTAACCCGATGTCTAAAATGGCAGACCTTTTACATCGCCTTCATAGACATCGGTCGAAAATATAATAGACACCGATGGAAAACCGATGTCTATGAGGATTTTTGTTGTAGTGATCATTTTAAAAATTATTTAAAAATCATTTTAAACATTATTTGAAAATTTATTTAAAAAACATTTGAAAAATTATTTAAAAAATCATTTTAAAAATTAGTTGAAAAATCTTTTTAAAATCCTTTAATATCCTTTTAAAAACCATACTTAATTATTTTTTAATTAAATTTCAAAATCATACTTAATCATAATCAAGATTTAAAATTTTAATTTTTTGATTATTAAATTTTAAAAAATTCATTAGACCTTCGAAAGTCTTAATTAACTTTCAAGATAACTAATTTTTGAGCTCACTGAAAATATAAAATTATAATTCAATATCTTTAAATATTAACTCCATAAATTTAATATGCTTGATAATCCAGATGAAAACTTAGAAAATTATAAAATGTCTTTTATGTTTTTATAAGTTACATGCTTGGACTCTAGGACCCTAGGACTTTTATTTTGGCATTAATAAAGGGGGAGTGAGTGGAGTCAAGCTAAGTTTTTTTTAGTAAATAAAAAAAGATATATATTTTAAAAGTTAAACTCTTTGAAAAGATGAAGCAAATCCAATTGTTTCTATCTAGACAAATAATTTTTTTTTAAAATTAAAAGTTACTAAGTATTTTTACAATTCTAGTTTAACTAAGCTAAATTTAACCAAGTTTTTTTTAACTTACTTTCAAAACTTAACAAAAATTGTCTAATTTTTTGTTGAAAAACTAAGTATTTGCTAAGTGTTTTTTTTTAAACTTTGTTTTTCAAAACAAACAATATTGTCAAAAACTTTTTAAATTTAGTTAAGTCTTTTTCAAATTCTGCTAAATATTTTCAAAAGTCTGCTAAATATTTTAAAGTTTTTCAATATTTTTTTCCAAAGACTTTTCAAAATTAAGCTAAGTATTTTTTCAACTTTAGCTACGGTTTCTAATAATGTTTTCAAAACTATTTCAACTTTTGCTAAAGCTTTTCTATCAGCTTTTCAAAATTTAGCTAAGTATTTTAAAAGCTTTTCAAATTTTGCTAAGTGTTTTCACAAAAGCTTTTTAAAATCAACCTAAGTTTTTTTTTACCAAAAAGCTTTTCAAGTCTAGCTAAAATTTTAAAGTTTAACTAAGTGTTCTAATATCACAAAATTAGCTAAGTTACTTTTCCAAGTCAAAATAATTTTATCTTAGCTAGTTTTAAAAGAAAAATTTATGTTTTCAAAATTTATGACTTCACTTTGCTAAAAAATGTTACAAGCAGATTCCAAAAGCTAAGTGTTTACTTAACCCTCTATTTTTCTAAAATTTTATAAAAACTATTTCTGAAAAGGTAAGTTTTCACAAAACAAACTAAGGCCTATACAAACTACTCTCTTATTTATTTTGATATATGGCAAAGGGGAAGAGTGTAAGAAAATTCAAAGAATTAAAGAAAATTTATAAAAAATCAAAAATTATAATTCTTTTAATTTTAAAAAGGTGAGCTTTTATTAAGGGGGAGTATTCATACTTTCTTCAAAGTCTTTTCAAATTTTACCAAAGTATTGCTTCAAAATTTAAGCTAAGTATTAAAAAGTTTTTAGCTAAGGCCATTTATCTCTCACTTTCTTTTTACTCTCTTTTTATTTTGATATATGGCAAAGGGGGAGAGTATAAGGAAATTCAAATAAAAATTTTAAGTGAAAGCTTTTATTAAGGGGGAGCTTTTGTAAGCTTCTATTTAGGGGGAGCTTTATATATACTTATTTATGTATGTGCTGAATTTATGCTTATACTTTATATGTTTATGCTAAATTCATACTTGTGCTATCACTGTCTTTTCTTTTTACTATCACTGTCTTTTCGTTTTACTTAACTTTGAATTTCGGTTGCCATAATAAAAAAAGGGGGAGATTGTTGGTGCGGGAAGCATCCGACGATAGAACCCAAGTTTTGATAATGGCAAAGAGATTCAAAGTTAAGATTATTTGTTATCTAATGTGCTTGATTGAGCTTGTAGGAAAGTCCTAAGTGTTCTTAGGCAAAAGTCGTAGCTGCGGTTAGGCAAGGTGAAAACCCTAGGGGGTGGTAACCTTAGGTCCTAGGGGGTGGTAACTCTAGGTGGAGGAAAACCCTAGGGGGTGGTAACCCTAGGTCCTAGGGGGTGATAACCCTAGGTGAAGGAAAATCCTAAGGGGCGTAACCTTAGGTCCTAGGAGGTAGTAACCCTAGGTGGAGGGAAATCCTAAGGGGGGTAACCTTAGGTCCTAGGGGGTGGTAACCCTAGGTGGAGAAAAACCCTATGGGTCGGTAACCATAGGTCCTAGGGGGTGGTAACCCTAAGTGAAAAGTCCAGTCGATCTGGAGGATCGTGCTGGCATCAGGTAACTCTCCTGAGTGGAGTAGCTGAGGATGCGTTTCCCGTAGAGGGAACAGTAGGCGTCGGGTCAACCTAGGGTTTCCGGTCAGAAATTCGAAGTCAGACTCGGACAGTCCGATGACTATCAACCACTTAATTTATCATGTTTATATCTGTTCTAACTTTGTCTTGTAGGGTACGGTGTTATTTTGGGACTAACATATCTTGCAGGTACAAAAAGAACAAGTTAAGCCTCGGATGAACAGTGTCCGAGCGCCTCCATGGAGGTTGGAGGCACCTCGGGTGCAAGCCGAAGGCAGCTATGCAGAGGAGTTAGAGGCGCCTTTATGGGGACTGAAGGCGCCTTGGATCGCAGCTTGGAGGCGCCTTGGGGTGGCTTGAAGGCGCCTTCAAGTGGATGAGGTGCGACCGGATCAGTGCTGATCCACGCGGTTGACTCGGCGGGTTGGAGGCACCTCGGATGGGCTTTAAGGCGCCTTCAGCAGTGAATAAAAGGAGGTCTCGAGCAGCAATCTAGTAGATCTTCGAAAAAGCAATCCTTCTACATCCAGCTGCTAACGAGTCCATCCCGAAGTGATGCAACAACATTCCGACGACCCGGAGCTCTGAATATGCTATTTTCCAGTGTCGTTGGTATATTTAATTTCTATTTATTGTACTTAAATTGTAACATCTTTTCGATATTATAAGTGTTGCCCACCGTAAACGCTTAACGAGCATGGACCTTGGAGTAGGAGTCGCCACAGGCTCCGAACCAAGTAAACAACCTGTGTTTGCGTGTGTGTTTGCTTTTATTTTTCCGCTGCGTATTCCGACTCTGTTTCTAAATCGTACGAAATAGCCACGAGCACTATTCACCCCCCTCTCTAGCGCTTCTCGATCCAACAAGGATGACCTTATTCTATTTTATCTTGCTTTGTATAGCATATATTTATAGAGTTTGGCACAAACTGTGTTCCAGGTTGCATAAAATGTCATCTCGTGCTCTGACTTCCAAATATATCTTTTCTCCGACAATAAGTTCATAAATTATTATAAAAATAATAAAAATCTTAATAATAAATTTTACTTACCCGAAATTCATCATAATAGAAATATTTCATCCCCTGGTCTACACCCCTCCATGTAGCACCAAAAGGGCACAATTGTTTTTAAAATTTTGACGTTATTGTAGGGGATCTTGTACCGGCTAGAAAGGGGGGTTGAATAGGCGGTACCCCCCAAATGATCGCTTCCTACGTATTCATTAGTTGCACAGTAGAATAATACAAAAATAAATACGAATATGAATACAAAGACTAAAGATAATAAAGACAAGAATAAACAAACCACTACACGTTGTTTAACATGGTTCGGAGATAAGGCTCCTACTCCACAGCTGTCTGTAAGGTGGACGATCCCGATCCGTCAGTGGATGACTCCCCGACAAACTCTGGCTAGCTCATGTAGCTCCTTGTGGATGGAGAAACCTCACCACAACTCTCACAAGAACACTTAAGACGCTAGGGCACAGGTAAACTACTAATAGAGGTTAACCACATCTATTTCGTCAACCTTAACCAAGCTTCCAAGCCTTGGTTATATAGGTCACAGGTTGGAAAAACCCGCTTACCAGTTGACTGGTGAAAGTGTCAGTCGACTTCCCTCTATGGAGATTCGACCATTACAACCCAACGGCTCGATACCAGTTGACTGGTGAAAGTACCAGTCGACTGCTCCACACTGGCCGAGCGAATAGAAGTATTCTGTGCGCTCCTAGTCAACTGTACTAGTCAACTTCTATTCCCATCAGTCGACTGGTACCCCGAGTACAGTCTCTCAGCACTCAGACCCTCACCCTTACGACTCACTTGATGGTTCTTTACAGCCTTGACCTCTTGCCTTTAAGCCTACTTCCTTTCGCTCTCATACCTCGGATGCATCCAAGCCCACAACTTCTCCCCAATGCCATCCTTCACGTATGCCTCGAAGTCGCTTCCCTTGGTCCTTATCCTTGCCTTGTCCACAGTCCCTCGGATGCTCCATCCTTCACTAGACCCGAAGCCATCAAGATGAGTCATATGTGTATCCTGCAAACTTGCATACTCACATACACATATCAAATATAAGGGTGAACCTAGCTTAAACCCTTTGCCTAAATACCAAAACACATGGTCGCACTGACCATTAGGATTGTTCTAACAATCTCTCTCTTTTTGATGTTTAGCAATACGTTTAAGCTAGGGAAAACATAATAGTAAATAAACATGCTAACAATTTATAGACTTACGTTGCTAAGGCTATACACTTGGACTTACACCACCGAATGGACTTACATTGCCAAGGCTACACACTTGGACTTACATCGCTGAATGGACTTATGTTACCAAGGCTGCACACTTGGACTTACATTGCCAAAACAAAAATGCAAACATGCATTGGAACCTATCACAAGGCTCCGCCTACATCTAAGCTCCCCATTGAGCTAGGAATTTTACCACAGGGCTATTTAAGAATCTATCACAAGGCTCCCCTTACACAAATGCACTTAAGGTTTTCCCAACTAAACCTTACTTCTCCCCCTTTGCCTAACATTAAAAAGCTTCTAACAATATCCCAATTGTCAGAAACTTGATCACCAAAACTGACCCTAAACTCGTGTATTTATCCCCCATGGATCGTATACACCTAAACAAGTTGACCTGGTCATTGACCAATGCTAAAAACAATTTCAGGCTGGTATCAGTCGACTGCCAGAAGCATCAGTTAACTGCCCTTATCGGAACAAACCCATAGAACCATTATGTGTTCAAAATATACTCTTACCAGTCGATTGATAATTGCACTAGTCGACTGATAACTGTACCAGTCGACTGACACACTATTTTAAGCCCAATTCAACATTTCTGACCTAATTTCAAAAATACACCAAAAATTCCACAGATATCCAAAAATTCCCAAATTTTGTGGAGAGGTTTGTTTTACCCATGTCTACTTGGAAAAAATACATTCAAAAATTTATCTATCACCAATCCCAAGATTGATACAAAACCCAAAACTAGCTAAATAGTTCAATTGAACCTTGACCTAAAGTCCTAGTTTTGGCTTCCTTTTGATGTATTTGCTCATACTAAACCACAATGCATCCCTAGCATTGGTTTATATGACATTTATATATCCAAAATCAATTATCATGCAATATGACCCCAATGTCATATTTTCTTACATGAAATACAACCCAATTGTGCCAAATTCCTAAGGTTGAGATTCAAATCCGTCTCCAAATCTTTTGGCACATTTCATGACTCAATATAGACTCCCAAGTAAAACCCACTTGAAATCCATTTGCCATGGATCCCAACTTGACTCTTTGAGTTCCCCCTAGAGCTCTTAGCCTTAGCCACCTCCCTAGATGACTCATCCATAATTGCAAGACCACATCGGTGCACCTTCGGTGACACTTGGCCTACAAACCTAACTTTTTTAACCTTGGACACCTTGTCCTTAGTTAACTTCTCCTTACCATTAATGACTTTCCCTTGCCATTTATTGACTTTTCCTTACTATAGTCATATGCAACCCTAGCATAAGACTTTTCCTTAGTCTTGGAGACATTAGATCTATATCCCAAACCCGATCTATCATTGTTGGGTCTTTGACTACCCAACACCATATTTAACCCTTTAGATCTAATATTGAATCTCTCTAGGGTTTTCTCGAATTGATCAAGCTTTTCCTTTAAATCTTGGTTCTCCCTTTTTATGTTCCTAAACCTAGAGTCAACATGTCTATCATGGACATTCCTAGACTTAACCTTCCTAGGCATATGTTTCCCCTTCTTGGGATTAATGCCTTGGTTCTTCATTACCTTCTTCTCCTTAAGTAATGAGAATCTAACTTGTTTAGGTCTAACATGCATAGGTACCTTAGGGTTATAATCTACATTTACCCTATTCCTATCATGATATCTAAAGCTAAAATTTTGCATGGGTAAATAATGGAAATTATTTCTAGCATGCATGGGAGAATAAACATTTGAATTATAATTCAAGTTAGGGTATACCTCCCTTACCCTTGAAGCTCCCCCTCGACTTTTGCTTCTCTTCTTCTCCCATTTCTACAAATGCTCCAACTTCTTGAGCTCTCCCTTCCTTGGGCATTTGGTGTGATAGTGTCCCCGCTCACCATACGTGAAGCATACTATGTGCCATTTCTTCTCCTTCTTCTTCTTGGCATCATCATTCTTACAACCCACATTAGTATCTAAAATAATTTGAGTAGATTTAGGTTTTAGCAAGGAACATCTACTCTTGTAATGCCCCTTCTCATTGCAACCGAAGCAAATGATATTGTCCTTTGACTTCACTTCGGTGGAGATGCTAGCAAGGTTGACTACTTCCAAGACCACTTCTTCATCCTCTTCACTTATCTTGGATTCTTTTTCAACCTTTGAGGATGTTTCCTCATCCACACTTGTGGATGGTATTTCCTCATCCTTCTTCTCCTCCTCAGAAGTTGAGCGCTAGTCACCTTCCGGTTGCTCCTCCTCTACTTGAGCCGCCTCATCCCTTTCTTCGGATTTTCTTCCTCTTGTTCTTGTGTAGGCATATGTTCTTCCCAAGGAACCTTCTTTATCTTGCTCCACAAATCATGCCCGTTCTCGTATTCACCTACACGGATTATCATTTGCCTTTGATTGCGAGGTTTGCTCCTCCGTCCAATGACGTGGTTAGAGTCTCTTCCCTTTCTTGTCTCTTGGGACTTCAAATGGCTCCTTGAGCACCATCATGGTGTCCTAATCCATATTGAAGAAGACCTCCATCTTCACCATCCAATACGTGATGTCCCATAAGCCTCCTCCTTCAAACTTTGGAGGTGTTATCAATTCGGCCATATTCTTGCTGAAGGCGCTAAAATTCCGTTCTGTTTAAATTTCCCTGTACAAAAATTGTACAAGTACAAAACTTATCCTAGCAACCCGCATGTTCGACAGACATGTGTTTGATCAATCAAGCAAGTTCTTGATGGATCAAAACACACCTTGATCGAAGTACAAGATCGCTGGCCTCTTGTGTTGGTATTCAAAATCGATACAAAGAAAACTAAACTAATTGCGCAGCGAAATTAAAGAACTAGTTGTACCTTTCCTTTGTAGCTAAAGACCTCTTGATCTTCTGTTGTATTCCTCTCCTCTTCTTGGACATCGTGTGGGCGATGATCTATCAAGACAACAAATACCCTTCCACTCGTTGTTTTCTAATCTCTGACCACCAAGAGAAGCTCTAGGATGAGGCACCTTCTACTCTTCATCTTCTTTTCCAAGCCGTCGACCACCAAGGAGAAGAAGAGGCGCGACCACCAAGAAGAAGAAGAGGTGGCACCGGGCCTAGGGGGAAGAGGTGATACCGCCGGCCCTAGAAGAAGAAGATGATGTCACCGGCCTTAGGAGAAGGAGTTGGCGCCGAAAACCAAAACCAACAACAACAATTCATGGATGGGTGGATGCAAGACTTTATATAGAGGCTACAACAGGGACCTAGAGGAGGAATTGGTTTAGGCCTCTTGATGGGCTTGGGCTTCCTGTGTTCGGCCTGAACACTTAACTCAAGTCCATCAATAATAACCCATACCACTAAAGGGTTATTATTGAACTACCGCACCAATCCCATATTACAATATGGGCTCTTTCTTATCATGAGTGTGTTAATCTCCCTGTGTTTAAGATATCTTATGCCCATTAATTAAATGAGTTACTGACAACTTAATTAATTAACATCTGATTCCAAGAGTAGTACCACTCAACTTTATTATCATGCTGAACTAAGTCCACCTGCAGGGTTTACATGATAATCCTTATGAGCTCCTCAAGGGGGAATCATGAGCCTAAATAATTAGGACACAGATTCCTTATATAATTAACAACACACTATATAAATAATACTATCTCCCAACTCATCGAGCCTATTGATTTAACGAATAAATCTCACCCATTGATAAGTTAAAGAAATAAATACTAATCATACATGCTTATTATTATATAGGGATTAAGAGGACACACATCCATAATAACAGAGGTTCTGTTCTTTTATGTAGTCAGTACAAATCAAACAACTTTAAATGGTCCTGCTCAATACACACATAGTGTACTAGTATAATTTTATAGTCAAGATAGACTAATACCAAATTACACTACAACCGTTCCAATGGTTTGTCCCAATCCATCTTGGTTGTGAGCTACTATTTATAATTTATAAGGAACCGATAATATGATCTTCTGCGTGGCACCACACACTATGTTATCTACAATATAAATTAAATGAACAACTGCATTGACATATATATAAATATAAAATACAAACATTTGATCAAAGTGATTCTTATTTCAAAATATTTCAAAACAGATGCTCATACAAAAGCTAGACTTATAGTATACATCCCAACAATCTCCCACTTATACTAAAAGACTATGCTGCTATAAATGTCATCATACATCTGATTCCCATCCCCTCAACATACCTATTAAAAGCTCTCTCCGGAAGGACCTTAGTGAAAGGATCTGCCAGGTTATCTACTGATGTAATCTTGCCGACAACAACCTTTCCTCGTTTTACGATGTCTCGTATCAGGTGGTACTTGCGCTCAAGGTGTTTACTTGCCTTATGGACTCATGGTTCCTTCGAGTTTGCTACTGCACCACTATTTTCACAATAAATTGTGATAACTTTGGGCAAACCAGGAATCACATCTAAGTCCATCAAGAAGTTTCTAAGCCATACAGCTTCTTTGGTTGCCGCAGAGGCTGCCACATACTCAGCTTCCATGGTGGAGTCAGAAACATATTTTTGCTTAACACTCCTCCATGCTATGGCTCCACCTCCCAAAGTAAACATATACCCCGAGGTTGATTTACTACTGTCCCTATCTGATTGGAAGTTCGAATCCGTGTAACCTACAGGGAGCAAATTATCTGCCTGGTAAATCAGCATATAATCTCTAGTTCTTTTCAGGTACTTTAATATATACTTTACAGCAGCCCAATGTCACTGTCTTGGATTACTTTGATATTTTCTAACCATGCCTACGGTAAAACATATATCTGGTCTCGTATACAGCATCACATACATTAGGCTTCTTACAACCGAAGCATAAGGAACTGTCTTCATCTCCTCTATCTCCTTTGGTGTCTTAGGACACATTTCTTTAGATAAAGGTACTCCATGCTGAAAAGATAGAAAACCTTTCTTGGAGTTTTGCATGCTAAAATGAGCTAGGATAATATCGATGTATGAAGCTTGGGATAAGCACAATATCCTTTTCTTGCGATCCCTTATTACTTTGATCCCAAGAATATGTCCACATTCTCCCAAGTCCTTCATATCAAAATGCTTGGACATCCATACCCGTACGTCTGACAACACTTTGACATTGTTGCCAATGGGCAAAATATCATCTACGTATAGTACAAGAAATACCATCACGTTTCAGTCACTTTTCTTGTATACGCAAGACTCATCCGGACACTGAATGAATCCATAAGACTGGATCACTTCATCAAACTAGATGTTCCAAGATCTTGAAGATTTCTTCAGTCCATAAATGGACCTGATCCGGCGGTAAGAACAGGGGACCCCCGTTATGGGGAGTCAACGCCACGTGGAAGTCAAAGGGCCAAGTGGCCGACCGGAGAAGGGTGGGACGACCGGAGAAGGGTGGACTGACCGCCCGACCGGCCGACCGGTGTCTGACTGATGGCAAAAGGCGCCCCGGCAGGAGTCGGGGTTCCGACACTCATTGAACAGGATCGCAAGGCCGAGCGGATGTCACGCTCGGCCAAAGACATAAGGTAGCATACTGCTAACAGTCTCCACAGAACACGTTATCAAGAATCTCCCAAGTAGACCACTATATATGACCGGCCGGACGTAAGGCGAATGCTGGCCGGTCGGACGCCAGGCAGGAAGTAAGGAGAAAAGGACAAGGGACATCTTCTGACAACGGGCATGCTCTATAATTCGGCCATACTCCAAATCTTACGACCAGGGGTTCCGCTGTCCCATCGAAGACGTGTGTGGACTGTAGCAGTATGGTGGCAGGTAAGCTTGCTAACAGGCCCTTACTGAGGTATGGGCTAAGGACACGTATTTGCATAGGTATGTGTGCCTGAGCTCCTTCCCAGCTCTATATAAGGAGCTTTTCACTTCACCAGAGGTACGCGTTCCTTGATCTTGGGAGCCACTTCTTCGTTGTCTGCTTACATGACTTGAGCGTCGGAGGGTCATCGCCAGGAACCCCTTCCCGGCCCGACTTCTTTGCAGGTTCGCCGGAGGTCCACGCGGACGGTCAAAGATCTACGTCAGCTGATCGGAGAGCGCCACGTGCCCAGCGTCCGTTGATTCAGCTTTCGGACAGGATTAATTTGGCGCCGTCTGTGGGAACGCTCCTGCATCCGATCGGAAGCAATGGACGAAGCTGGACGACAGCACACGGTGATGCTTTCCACGGAAGAACTCGATGCTCTAATCGAGTCGAGGGCCGCTAAGCTTGTGGAACAAAAACAGAAGGCACCAGCCGAGCGACCTGAGCAGCAAGCAACATCAGCATCTGGTGGCCGAGCGGAAGCACCCCCAGCCACAGTTCCATTCCATCGAGCTCTCTTCCGCACTCCTCCTGAAGCCGCAGCAGCTAATCGCGATAGAGGCTCTTCGTCAGATGAAGTACCAATGCGGGACAATAGAAAAGGCAAAGCCCCCCGAGCGGACGCCTCGCCCGAGCGGGTCAATCGTCAGTTCTCAGATGCCATCTTGAAGGACCATCTGCCAAAGCACTATGTGCCTCCAGCGATCGGTGAATACAATGGCCACCGACCCGGATGATCATTTGGGTAAGTTCGATAACACGGCTACTCTTCACCAATATACAGATGGAGTGAAGTGTCGGGTTTTTCTTAGCACCCTCTCGGGATCGGCTCAATGGTGGTTTCGGAGGTTGCCGGACGGATCCATCACAAGCTTCAAAGACTTCCGTACGACCTTCCTCCACCACTTTTCCAGCAGTCGGCATTATCAGAAGACGAGTGTCAGCTTGTTTGCCATCAAGCAAGAGCCAAGAGAGCCGCTCAGAGCTTATATCCAGCGGTTCAACCAGGTGGCCATGGACATTCCAACAGCCACCTCGGAGACCATGATGAATGCCTTCACACAAGGCCTCGTGGATGGGGATTTCTTCCGATCACTCATTCGGAACCCGCCCCGGGACTACGACCACATGCTACACCGGGCCAACGAATACATCAACGTGGAGGAAGCCCAAGCGGTCCAGAAAAAAGAAACTCCCACCGAGCGGGCTCCTCCTACTGAACGGAAGCCGCACGTTGCTCATCAGCCACCCAGAGGACCAAGGTCTGAAGTCATCCGGTCCCCCCATGCTAGGTCCCATGTCCAAGAAGTTGCAGCCGAGCGGCCCAAGCCAAAAAAGAAGTGGACCCCCATGTTCTGCTCATTCCACCGGACGGACACGCACAATACCAGAGATTGTCGGAGTCTTCCCCTGATCACCCATCCCGTTCCCCAGAGTGGTGGCCGTCGATCACCATCGTCCGACAGGTGACAGAGAACTCACGGAGCCGATCGGACTATATCTGATCGCCGACAAAGACGGACTCCCGAACGGTAGCATACTCTCAGGCGTGAAGACAATCCTCGGATGTCCAGGGAGCGGTCCAGACCGTCCGCTCGGGAAGAAGAGAATAGAAACAACACTTCCCGAGGTGAAATCAACATCATAGCTGGTGGTCCAACCGGAGGAGACTCTAACCGAGCAAGGAAGGCTAGCGTCAGGCAGCTCCAAATCCATGCAGTCGGTTGCAGTCAGGAAAGGGCGAGCGGACCCGAGATAAGCTTCGGGCCCAGAGATTTGGAAGGAGTCGAAGTGCCGCATGACGACGCTCTCCTCATCAAAGCGGTAATAGCCAATTACACTATCCACCGCGTTTTTATTGACACAGGGAGCTCGGTCAATATCATGTTCAAAAAAACCTTCGACCAACTACAAATTGATCGAGCCGACCTGCTGCCCATGATAACCCCCCTTTACGGGTTTACGGGTAATGAAGTTCAGCCGGTCGGACAGATTCGGCTGGCCATATCGCTGGGAGAGGAGCCGCTCAGAAGGACGCGAACTGCAAACTTTGTGGTGGTCGACTCTCCCTCATCATACAACGTCATTTTGGGACGGCCGGCGCTCAGTGAGTTCTGAGCGGCCGTCTCCACCTTCCACCAGAAGATCAAGTTCCCCGTGGAGGACAAAGTGGGAGAAGTACGGGGAGATCAACTAGCAGCTCGGCGATGCTACGTCGAGATGGTCCGAGCAGAAGCCAATTCCGCTCGGAAGACGCCCCGGATCGAGGTAAACGCTATCACTGAAAAGCCACCCTCTTTGATTTATGAAGAAAAAGAGGAAGTGCAGATTCACCCGACCCGATCGGAGGTCACAACCTTCATTGCGTCCGACCCGGAGGCAAGCCAGAAACAGGAAGTGATCAAATGCCTCTAGAGAAACTGTGATGTATTCGTCTGGTCGACACACGAGCTGCCCGGAATTTCGCCGAGCATAGCGCAGCACGAGCTACATGTCCGATCGGATGCTCGGCCGGTGAAGCAGAGAAAAAGAGATTTCAGCGCTGAACAGAATGCCATCATCCGGGCGGAGGTTGAGAAGCTTCTGGAGACCGGCCATATACGCGAGGTACAGTTCCCGAGCTGGCTGGCGAACGTAGTATTAGTATCCAAGCCGGGCAACAAGTGGAGAGTGTGCATAGATTTTCGGGATCTCAACAAAGCTTGCCCGAAAGACTTTTATCCTCTACCGCGGATCGATCAACTGGTGGACTCCACAGCTGGCTGCGAGTTAATATGTATGCTCGACGCTTACCAAGGCTATCATCAAGTGCCGCTCGCCCGTGAAGATCAAGAAAAAGTCAGCTTCGTCACGGCCGACGACACCTATTGCTATAATGTAATGCCGTTTGGACTGAAGAACGCGGGAGCCACTTATCAGCGTTTGATGAACAAAGTATTCAAAGAGCAGATCGGGCGAAATTTTGAATTATGCGTAGATGACATTCTCATCAAGTCCGTCCGAGCGGCTGATCTCTTCGAAGACATGGAGGAGACTTTCCGAACACTGCGAAAATACGGAGTTAAGCTGAACCCTCAGAAGTGCCTGTTCGGAGCAAAAGGCGGGCGTTTCTTGGGTTACATAGTGACCGAGCGGGGTATCGAAGCAAATCCTAGCAAGGTGAAAGCTCTACAAGAGATGCCGCCTCCCAGAAATCTAAGGGAAGTGCAGCGCTTGATCGGTCGGATAATTGCTCTGTCCAGGTTCATCTCTAAAACCGCCGATCGGAGCCTACCTTTCTTCAAAATCTTGGGCAAAGCCGCTAAGTTTCACTGGGACGAAGAATGCGATCAGGCTTTCGAAGATCTGAAGACATATTTGAACTCTCACCCGGTACTAGCCAAGCCAGCTACGGGCGAGCCGCTTTGTATCTACTTATCTTCAACCGAGCAAGCAGTCGGCTCGGCACTAGTAAGGGCGAGCGGAGAAGAGCCTGTATATTTTATGAGCCATATTTTAAAAGATGCTGAAACTCGCTACACCGGGCTCGAGAAGTTGGCTTTCGCTCTGGTCCTCACCGCTCGGCGCCTTCGTCCATACTTCCTGGCGCATACCACCATTGTCAAAACTAATAGCCCGCTTGGACGAGTATTACTGAATCCAGAAGCGTCCGAACGGCTTATTAAGTGGACAATAGAATTGAGTGAATTCGACATTCAATATCAACCCCACTCAGCAATTAAAGAGCAGTCCTTAGCAGATTTTGTGACTGAGGTGCAGAAGCCAGAGCCAGAAGCTATGTGGAAAATATTTGTGGACGGATCATCCACTCGGCTTGGAAGCGGGGTTGGAGTACTGCTACTCTCTCCCCAAGAATAAAAGATGCACTTATCCGTCCGGATGGATTATAGAGCTACAAACAATGAAGCGGAGTATGAAGCCCTCATAGCCGGCTTGCAGGCAGCTCAGCATGTTGGAGCCGGTCGGGTAACGCTCCATTCGGATTCGCAGTTGGCCGCTCAGCAGCTCTCGGGCACCTTTGAAATTAACAACGCCCGGATCAAACTTTATGCGGAAGCCTTTGAGAAGCTTAAAGCCAATTTCAGAGAAGTTATTGTCCAAAAGATACCTCGGGCGGAAAACCAAGCGGCCGATGAATTGGCCAAACTTGCAAGTTCAATAACGTCGATCGTCATCTAGCAGCCAATTGAACAAGTATCTTTGGTGGCGCACGTCGACCGGATGGAGGGCCTCACGTTTTCGAGCGACTGGAGGACACCCATCATGGAGTTTTTGCGCTCGGGCGCCACATCGTCCGATCGGGATGAAGCCCAGCTGTTAAGGAGGAGAGCCGGCCGGTTCACACTCATTGGAGATCAATTATACAGGAAGGCCTTCTCTCGCCCGCTGTTGAAATGCGTGAGCTCGGAAGACTCGGCGTACATCCTCCAAGAAGTGCACCAAGGATCATGCGGAGGGCATTCGGGCGGACGATCATTAGCTAAGAAGATCCTGCTGGCCGGATACTTCTGGCCAACCCTACAAGAAGACGCCGCTCGTGTTGGGGTTGCAAGGTTGCAAACATAGTCCCATATTGGAAACGCATGGGAAAGATCATGGGTTTATAAGAGAAAAAGATATCTCTATTGGTATGAGGCCTTTTGGGGAGAGCCCAAGAGCAAAAACCATGAGGGCTTAGGCCCAAAGTGGACAATATCATGCTATTGTGGAGATATCTAAATTCTTTTCGATCCTACAATTGGTATCAGAGCCCGGACTGCCAGAAGGTTTAACCACCGACTGTGCACAAGAGCTATGGTCTGATTGAGCCATGTGGGTACAATATTGACCTCGAATAAAGAAAGTGGGGGCTCCTATGTTCGGATCAAGACGACCAGACACCAGGCAAGAAGTCCTAGTTGCGACTAGGCAATGAAGTCCTAGTAGGTCGAGTGGACCGAGGGGCAGGAAGACCTGGTGGGTCGAGGATCGGACGTGGGAAGCCTATGGTCCTTTGTTTGAGGGGGGGATTGTTGGGGTTGCAAGGTTGCAAACATAGTCCCATATTGGAAACGCATGGGAAAGATCATGGGTTTATAAGAGAAAAAGATATCTCTATTGGTATGAGGCCTTTTGGGGAGAGCCCAAGAGCAAAAACCATGAGGGCTTAGGCCCAAAGTGGACAATATCATGCTATTGTGGAGATATCTAAATTCTTTTCGATCCTACAGCTCGGACTGTTACGACGTGCCTATATTGCCAGAAGTATCACAATGTCTCCCACCGACCGGCAGAGGAGATGAAAGAATCCACAGTCTCCTGCCCCTTCCATCAGTGGGGAATGGATATTTTTGGTCCATTTCCTATGGCGACCGGGCAGCGGAAATTTCTACTGGTGGCAGTCGATTATTTTTCCAAGTGGGTGGAGGCCGAGCCGCTAGCAAAGATCACCAAGCAGATGGTCAAGAAGTTCATCTGGCAACATATCATCTGTCGGTTCAGCATCCCTCGTCGACTTGTTTCCGATAATGGGCGGCAGTTCGCAGGAAAGTTGCTCGAAGATTGGTGCAAAAGCTATGGCATCGAGCAACACTTCACGTTCGTGGCGTACCCCCAAAGCAATGGTCAAGCCGAAGTAGCCAATCGGGAAATTCTTCGTATTTTGCGCGCTCGGCTCGACCATTTGGGAGGAAGCTGGGTAGATGAAGTGCCGGGCGTCCTATGGGCCATCCGAACGACCCCAAAGGAAAGAACGGGCGTCACGCCTTTCCATCTGGTGTACGGCAGCGAAGCAGTGATTCCTGTCAAAGTCGGCGTCGAGTCCGTCCGGATCCAGAATTATGATGATGGCAACGCCGAGCGGAGGAACATGGAGCTGGATTTGGTTGACGAGGAGTGAGCCAAGGCGTCCGTCCGGCTGATGGCGTACCGGCAACGGATGAAGCAAAACTACAACCGGTGAGTAATCCCCAGATCATTCCAGGTCGGCGACCTTGTCTGGAAGAAAGTAAAGTCGGTCGGCAACGTTGGCAAGCTGGAAGCTCCTTGGGCGGGCCCCTTCAAAATCATCGAAAAGCTCCGTTCGGGTGCTTATTATTTGGAGGATGCAGGCGGGCGGCAGCTAGATCGACCATGGAGCGCCAATCATCTCCAGCCGTACCGAGCGGGATGAGAGGTGCGCTAATGTAATTTCTCATGTACTTTGGTCGCCTATGTATTTGTAATGCAGGAAGCAAAAAATGATTAAGGATGGCGCATAGCTTCGCCGAACGGCAGTGATAAAATTAGCCTTAAAGACCGTCGAGCTCCGACGTTAGAAATCGAGAGATGAGCCGGCGTCTATAAACCCTCCGAGCGGAAGACCGTCGAGCTCCGACGTTAAAAATCGAGAGACGAGCCGGCGTCTATAAACTTTCCGAGCGGAAGACCGTCGAGCTCTAACGTTAAAAATCGAGAGACGAGCCGGCGTCTATAAACTTTCCGAGCGGAAGACCGTCGAGCTCCGACGTTAAAAATAGAGAGACGAGCCGGCGTCTATAAACCCTCCGAGTGGAAGACCATCGAGCTCCGACGTTAAAAATCGAGAGACGAGCCGGCGTCTATAAACTTTCCGAGCGGAAGACCGTCGAGCTCCGACGTTAAAAATTGAGAGACGAGCCGACGTCTATAAACTTTCCAAGCGGAAGACCGTCGAGCTCCGACGTTAAAAATCGAGAGACGAGCCGGCGTCTATAAACTTTCCGAGCGGAAGACCGTCGAGCTCCGACGTTAAAAATCGAGAGACGAGCCGGCGTCTATAAACCCTTTGAGAGGAAGACCGTCGAGCTCCGATGTTAAAAATCGAGAGACGAGCCGGCGTCTATAAACTTTCCGAGCGGAAGACCGTCGAGCTCCGACGTTAAAAATCGAGAGACGAGCCGGCGTCTATAAACCCTCCGAGCGGAATACCGTCGAGCTCCGACGTTAAAAATCGAGAGACGAGACGGCGTCTATAAACTTTCCGACCGGAAGACCGTCGAGCTCCGACATTAAAAATCGAGAGACGAGCCGGCGTCTATAAACTTTCCGAGCAGAAGACCGTCGAGCTCTGACATTAAAAATCGAGAGACAAGCCAGCGTCTATAAACCCTACAAGCGGAAGACCGTCGAGCTCCGACGTTAAATATTGAGAGACGAGCCGGCGTCTATAAACCCTCCGAGCGGATGAGGGCAATAAAAAGGATGCGAGTGTCCAAGGAACTCGCCGTCAATATTGTTCGACCGTCTCTGCGTTCCGCTCGGCTCAGTATCCAAAGGTACTTCATCAGCATCTAGCGAATGATCTCTGCTATCAAAGCGGAATGTTACATATCCGGAGTATTACATATTTAGCCGAGCGGAAGGGTCATGCCAATTACTTTGTAAAAATCCCTTTCGGATACTAGAGGTGTGATAATAGACGAGCAGACAACACACATTGACTAGCAAAAGGACAAAGTACGCGAAAGGAAAGCATTGCATTAAAAATAAAACTTTAGGCCGAGCAGCCTAAGTACAAAAAAGGATCATTTTTGGTCGAGCGGCCGAGTTACATACAAAATATCTACTCTATATAATCGTAAAGATCCTTGGAAATGTTGTCTAGGAGCGCCACTTGATCGTCGGCCGGAATAGTAGTGGACTCCGGAAGAAGACCCTTAGATTTCAGATACGTAGTGGTGGCGGTCATAGCCAAGTCGAAGGCTGTGTACATCCGCTCGCAGATTTTCTCTGAGAATTCAAGCGAGTGGCTGTAGCCCTGTCTTAGGGCAGCGACCCGACTCGGCTCGGCCTCTTGATACTCTTTGAAGGCCGCCTGAGAGGCGGTGAGAGCCTCCTTAGTATTTTGAAGCTCTTCCTTCTGCTTGTCTGCATCGGCCGAGCGGCCCGCCTTCTCCCTATCGAGCTGCTCCATCAGCTCCTTTACCTTCTGCTCCAGGCCTCGAGCCTCCACGTTCTTATTCTCCAAGTCGGAAATGGCCGTGTTTTTTCGAGTGGTGGCCAAGGTTATTTTTGTGTCGAGCGACTTGACTTGTCGCTCGGACTCGGCCAAGGCATGGGCCTGATCGGCCGTCTTTTTCTGCTCGGAAGATGAAGAGTGACTCGTATGGTGCGGCCATGACCTGGGGTTGTCCGACCGGCATCCGGAAGAGGATCAGAGGCCGGCGCCGAAAACTCAGAGTGGATGGTTGAACACCTGACTGGTTGAGGGGGCGGAAGGGTGCTGACCGGAATAGCCTCAATAGGGGCCTCCGGCTCGTCCCATTCCGAAGGAGTCCGATCGGACGAAATGGCTTCGATCTCCGGAGCCTTTCCGCGAGCACTTGCAGTGGCTCGGGCGGAGGGTTGAACAGCAGATGTGACTGAGCGGACGGGAGTCTCCACTTGGCGCCTTTTTGGAAGAGGCTGCTCTTCCTCCGGAGCTGAGCCGTCACCCCGAGCGGAAGGCTCTTGGCTGATGGTTGCTCCAGCCGCTGGTTCTGGGAGAGAAGCCTGAGCGGCCGACTCCCCGGCATGTGTCCCGCTCTCTTCTTCATTTGAGCCGACCGGCTGGATCCCGAGCGTCTCCATTTCTTTGGCTGCCGCGGCTTCAAGTGCCAACGCCTTTCTCTTCAGAATGCCGGCCATTACCAACTCCATGATGATGTCCGCTGCAAAGGAAAGAAGAGAAATCAGTTAGCAATCAAAGCAAATGCCCAAGTAAAATTCTTACCGAAGCTGCTCGGAAGAGGAGTCTGTATGGGACTCAGGCCGAAGATGTACATCACTCCTTCGTGAAGAAGCTTATTGATGTCGAGCCGCAGACCGGCTAGCATATTTGCCGCGTGGAGGTAGTCCGATCGGGTCTTGAATTTCTTCAGCTCAGGAGTGGGGGGTAAGTCGACCTGCCACTTGGTCCGGAAATTGGCCTGATCGGGCATACGAATATAGAAAAAATACTCCTTCCAATGTTTATTGGAAGAAGACAGTTTGTTAAAGAAGACTAGGCCGGGCCGAACTTGGAACATGAAGGTGCCCGGCTCGGACTGCTTGGGGTAATAGAAATAATAAAAAACCTCCGGTCGGAGGGGGATGTTGTGGATTTTGAACAAAACAATAACACCACAGAGAAGGCGAAAGGTGTTGGGTACTAGACTGCCGAGAGGAACACTAAAAAAGTTGCAAACATCTATGATGAAGGGATGTACAGGGAAACGCAGACCGGCAGTAAACTGATCGCGGAAGACACAGAAAGCTCCGCGCGGCGGCCTGTGTGGCCGAGCGGAGGGACCGGCTAAAAGAAGTTCAAAATCACCAGGGATGTCAAAATTGTCTGTCAGAACATCAAAATCACGCTGGTCGAATCGGGACTGCATGGTGGTGTACCATGGGCCGAGGGACTGGTCTTCAGGACGAGAAGAACTAGCCATGATCCGAGCGGAAGAAATCAAAAAGGCAGAAAGGTAGAAGAAAGACGGCAGCAAGCGAAAAGAGGCCCCAAGGATTGAAACTGGGGAAAGAAATGCGGAGCAAACACCAGAAACAAGGAAGAAAAGATATAGAGCCTTACTGCGAGGAAAAGGATCAAGGAAGAGGCACCGGAGAGCAGGAATGGAATCGCTGGAGCACTGAAACACCAAGGACGAAGGTAGAAGTCGCGAAAGCAAATGAGGGGAATAGGGGAGAACGAAGATTTTATATGGCGGAGGCCGAGCGGCCTCCACCGTTGGATCCAGGTCACGGGAATCAAAGCGCACATCACGCCATCCATTTCGAACTGCCTCAATCCCATCAAAGCACCACGCCGCCGCCGTACGATGAAGACAGTACGCCACGTGGCATTCAGCCATTCGAGGCATTTAATGAGCGCATGCTCAGCCTTAATGTCGAAGATTGACACAGATTACGAGGAGATTCGAGGAAGGTTGCTGTTGACTAACCTTACGGCCATCCCTGCGGAAAGCAGAGCGGAGGAGGGGTGCCTGAAGGCGCCGCCCGGCTAGGCTAGCAGTCCAGTCAGTCGGACTAATCGCCTCCTTCGACTAGACTTGAAGGGGAGGCAAGTGATCCGGCGGTAAGAACAGGGGACCCTCGTTCTGGGGAGTCAACGCCACGTGGAAGTCAAAGGGCCAAGTGGCCGACCGGAGAAGGGTGGGCCGACCGGAGAAGGGTGGACTGACCGCCCGGCCGGCCGGCCGACCGGTGTCTGACTGATGGCAAAAGGCGCCCCGGCAGGAGTCGGGGTTCCGACGCTCGTTGAACAGGATCGCAAGGCCGAGCGGATGTCACACTCGGCCAAAGACATAAGGTAGCATACTGCTAACAGTCTCCACGGAACACGTTATCAAGAATCTCCCAAGTAGACCACTATATATGACCGGCCGGACGTAAGGCGAATGTTGGCCGGTCGGACGCCAGGCAGGGAGTAAGGAGAAAAGGACAAGGGACATCTTCTGACAGCGGGCATGCTCTATAATTCGGCCATACTCTAAATCTTACGACCAGGGGTTCCGCTATCCCATCGAAGACGTGTGTGGACTGTAGCAGTATGGTGGCAGGTAAGCTTGCTGACAGGCCCTTACTGAGGTATGGGCTAAGGACACGTATTTGCATAGGTATGTGTGCCTAAGCTCCTTCCCAGCTCTATATAAGGAGCTTTGCACTTCACCAGAGGTACGCGTTCCTTGATCCTGGGAGCCACTTCTTCGTTGTCTGTTTACTTGACTTGAGCGTCGGAGGGTCGTCGTCGGGAACCCCTTCCCGGCCCGACTTCTTTGCAGGTTCCGGAGGTCCACTCGGACGGTCAAAGATCTACGTCAACTGATCGGAGAGCGCCACGTGCCCAGCGTCCGTTGATTCAGCTTTCGGACAGGATCAGGACCGATTGAGCTTATATACAAGATGCTCTTTTCCCTTCACAATGAATCCCTCTGGTTGTTTCATATGGATGTTTTCTTCAAGACTTCTGTTAAGGAAAGCTGTCTTGACATCCATTTTCCAAACCTCATAATCCATATGAGCAGCAATAGATAAAAGAATCCGGATAGACTTTAGCATGGCTACCGGCGAAAAAATTTCCTCATAATCGATTCCCTCTTTTTGAGTATACCCCTTCACAACAAGCCTCACTTTAAATGTTTCCACCTTCCCGTCTGTTCCTCTTTTCCTTTTGTAGACCCATTTACATCCAATGACTTTTACACTATTTGGTGGTTCTACAAGCTCCCAGACCTGATTAGAATGCATAGATTCTATTTCAGAGTTCATTGCACTTTGCCAAGATGCTGCATCTTTATCTTGGAATGCTTCATCATATGTCTAGGGATCAACTTCATGTTCACCAGGGATCAAGTCTGAATACTCTCCCAAAAACATGAATCTATCAGGTTGCCTAACAACCCTCCCACTACGATGAGGCACTACCTATAATTGTGCATCATTTGTGGCACGTGTTGCAGTTACTTGTGGTATCTCATCTTGTATCGTTAGTACTAAGTAGAAGTGTCCTCTCTTATTTTCTCAAAAATAATTTTACTCATGGGCTTGTGGTTCATTATATAGTCCTCTTTTAAAAATCGGGCATTGGTGCTAATAATGACCTTCTGATCTTTAGGACTATAAAACAAACTACCTTTCATTCCTCTAGGATATCCCACGAACAAGCGAACTTCTGTACGTGATTCCAAGTTATCAGCGTCTCCCTTTAGCACATGTGCTGGACTACCCCAAATCCGAATGTGCTTCAAACTAGGCTTACGCCCATTCCACAATTCTGTGGGAGTATAGGGTACTGACTTAAAAGGTACCAAATTCAAAATATACGCCGTCGTTTCCAGAGTATATCCCCAAAATGAATTTGGTAATTCTGAGTAACTCATCATTGATCTAATCATTTCCATAAGAGTCTTATTCCTTCGTTCCGCCACACCATTCTGTTGGGGTGTACTAGGTGCAGACAATTGGGATTGAATCCCGACCTCTGATAAGTACCTCCTAAACTCTCCTAAGAGGTACTCTCTTAAGAGGTACTCTCCACCACGATCAGACCGTAGTGTCTTAATACTTTTACCATGATGTTTCTCCACATCAGCCTTGTACTCTTATCAAAGCACTCAGACTTGCGGCGCATCAAGTAAATGTACCCGTATCTCGAATAGTCATCTATAAAAGAGACAAAATATTCGAAACCACCTCTTGCCTGGATAGTCATAGGACCACACAAATCAGAATAAACCAATTCCAACACTTCTTTGGCTCTATACCCCTTTGCCTTAAAAGGCCTCTTGGTCATTTTTCCTTCCAAGCAAGACTCGCAGGTCGGAAAGTTTTCCACTACCAATGAACCCAAAGGTCCATGGTTATTAACCTTTGAATCCTACTCAAGTTAATGTGACCCAACCTTAGATGCCAAAGATATGTTTGGTTCATTTCCGAAGGTTGCTTTCTCTTATTAGAATTAGAAGATGTGTTATTAATTTTCATTTGTTGCATCGTGGGAGTTATTGGATTAAGAGTATACAAATTGTCAACCAACGCATCAGAACAGATAACCACCCTATTTCTTGAAAACTACTTTGTTATCAAAAGAAACAGAATATCCATCCATAAATAATTTAGAAACTGAAATCAAGTTCTTTCTAAAACATGGTACGTAAAGATAATTTTTCAAAATCAAAGTTTTATTCCTATCAAAAGATAAATAAACATCTTCCACTGCAATAGTTGCCACTCTCGTAGCATTGATCATGTAGACGGTGATCTTCCCTTCATGTAGTCATCTGGTTTCCTGGAACTCCTATAATGAATTACAGACATGATCAGTGGCTCTTGTATCTACACACCAGGTACCAGTAGATAACACCGCTAAACATGTTTTAACAACTAATGAATAAAATATACCTTTATTGTTCTCCTTTTTACGAGGATAGACCACTTTTCAATGTCCAGACTGCTTGTATGTGAAGCACTTGCCCTTCGACTTCTTCACACCTGCCTGTGGCCCAGTCCCTTGAGGTTGAATCACTTTCTTTGTCGAACCAACTTGTTTCTTCTTCTTCTTTCCACCTTTTGGCTTAGAGGCAGAAATATTTTTAGCAATGTGAGCTTGAGAACTTTGACGAAATAGCCCTTCTACCGCTTGGAGTTCTATTAGAAGTTTCGCCAATGAATAAACCCTTTTGTTCATGTTGTAGTTCAGGTGGAACTGCTCAGAACTTTTGGACAATGTTTGGAGAATGATATCTGTTGGATCGAAAGCGCTAGAGGGGGGTGAATAGTGCTCGTGGCTATTTCGTTCATTTCGGAATTGTAAAAACAATCGAGTAAATAAACGCAGCGGAAAAATAAAAGAGCACACAGAAAGACGCAAGAGATTTACTTCGTTCGGAGCTTGTGGCGACTCCTACTCGAAGGCCCGCGATCCTTGATCGCTTTCCGTGGGCAACAACTATAAGCATGAAATATTACAAGCTAAATACAATTTAAAACAGTAATTAAAAATAGTCGCAGCACTTCTATTTGGACACTGAGGAAATATCAAATTTGGAGCTCCGGGTCGTCTAGAAGTAGTCGCAGCACTTCTGGGTCGTCTCATTGACAGCACGTTGAAGAAAGGTTGCTTAGAGGAAGTTATTTCGAGTTGCTGGTCGAGTGCTACTTTTATACTATGCTCAAGGCGCCGTGAAAGCCATCCAAGGCGCCTCCAGGATGGCCGAGTCGCCCACGTGGATCAAGCCTGAACTGGTCGTGACTTATCCCTTCAAGGCGCCTTCTGTGCTCTCCAAGGCGCCTTCATCCACCAGTCCAAGGCGCCTTGAGCTTCCTTCAAGGCGCCTCCAAGCTTGCTTCGCAGCCAGCTCAGCATTGCACCCGAGGCGCCTCCAAGCCCCATGGAGGCGCCTCGGACACTGTTCATCCGAGGCTAAGTTGTGCTCCTTTGGTCCTGCAAAAAGTGTTAGTCCCAAACACATACCCTGCAAAACAAAGTTAGTACAAAACAACAATATAGATATGATAATAGAATATGATGACAGTCTCTGGACTGTCCGGGTCTGACTTCGGATTTCCAACCGGAAACCCTAGGTCGACCCGACGCCTACTATTCCCTCTGCGGGGAACGCGTCCTCACCTACTCCACTCAGGAGATTTACCTGATGCTAGTTCGGTCCTCCAGACCGACTGGACTTTTTGCCTAGGGTTGCAACCCCTAGGACCTAGGGTTACCACCCCCTAGGGTTTTTCTCTACCTATGGTTACCACCCCCTAGGACCTAAGGTTACCCCCCCCTTAGGATTTTCCTCCACCTAGGGTTACCACCCCCTAGGACCTAAGGTTACCCCCCCTTAGAATTTTCCTCCACCTAGGGTTACCACCCCCTAGTACCTAAGGTTGCCGCCCCTTAGGGTTTTCCTCCACCTAGGGTTACCTCCCCCTAGGACCTAAGGTTGCCGCCCCTTAGGGTTTTCCTCCACCTAGGGTTACCTCCCCCTAGGACCTAGGGTTACCACCCCCTAGGGTTTTCACCTGCTTAGCCGCAGCTAGGACTTTTGCCTAAGTATCACTTAGGACTTTCCTGCAAGCTCCATGAACCTTGTTAGATATCACCACAGCTTAACTTTGAGCCGTTTGCCGTAATCAAAACTTAGGTTCTATCATCTGGTGCTCATTGCACCAACAATCTCCCCCTTTTTGATTATGACAACCTTGGTTCAAAGTTACGTAAAACATAACATTAAATAAAGGAATAAATAATGGAAGTTAACCATGAGCATCAATGCAATTTAAAGTTTATGCTCCCCCTTTCATTATGTTTAATTTCTTGATTTCTTAACTTTGACTTTTCTCTCCCCTTTTGACATAAATCAAAAAGAATTATCAAAAGAGAGAAATAGTCTATTTAATTTTAAGCTCCTTCTAAAGGGTAGCATAGTTAAGTACTTAGACTTTGATAAAAAAATTTGGTTAAGTACTTAGCTTAATTTATAAGGCTTTTGAAAATAGTAGTTTTGTCACGTATTTAGTCTTAAAAAGACTTAGCTTTTCAAAAAGAATTGTTTTGAAAAATACTTAGCTAAATTTGAAATGCTTAGCTATGTTTTCAGCTTAAAAATGATTGTGTTGAGAAAATATCTTGCCAAGTAGCTAAGTTTATAAAATAATTTAACTAAGTTTAGTTAGAGAAAACTTAATTAAGTACTTAGCTTTGAAGACATTTAGCTTCTAGAGGAGTTATAATTTAAAAGTCAGGTCATAAATAATTTTAATTTTAAAGCTAAGTTAAAAATAACCTGAATATTTGAAGATAAGGAAAAAATAGTTTTTAATTTTTAAGTCAAGTTAAAGATAATTTTTATTTTAAAAACCAAGTAAAAAAAATTTACTTTAATGAAAAACTAACTTGGAAAAACTAACTTTAAGACCAACTCAAAATCACTCCCTCTTAATTAATGTCTTAATAAATTCTTAGGGTCCTAGAGTCCAAGCATGAGAGGTTAATAAACATAAGTAATAAAATAGTGTTCCTAATTTTCCATCTCACCTATTCTAGGTTGCCAATCATGTTCAGCTTATAAGTGAGTGTGAGATGGAGTTAACTCTACTTTAATTGATATTTAAAGTAAGTTAGAGTTTCAAAAGACTAAACATTTAAAGTTTTGAAGATTTTCAATTGATTAAGTTTGAAATCATAATTTGAAAACAATTAAAATTTTCATAACTTGAAATTTGATTATAATTTGAAAAACTATAATTTTGTAGATAGTAATTTTAAAATGTTTTTTCAAATGATTTTTAAGATGATTTCCTAATGATTTTCAAATATTTTAAAATAATTTTCAGATGAATTTTTAAAATGATTTTGAATAATTTTTAAAGGCTTTTTAAATGAATTTTTAAAATGATCTTCAAATAATTTTTAAAGGAATTTTAAATGAATTTAGAAATTGTTTGTTAAAGGATTTTTAAATTGATTTTTAAAATGATTTTCAAATAATTTTTAAAGGAATTTTAATTGAATTTAGATATTGTTTTTTAAAGGATTTTTAAATGAATTTTTAAAATGATTTTCAAATAATTTTTAAAGGAATTTTAATTGAATTTAAAAATTGTTTTTAAAAGGATTTTTAAAAGTGATTTTTCAAATAATTTTTAAAGAATTTTCAAAATGATTTTTCAAATAATTTTTAAAGAATTTTTAAAAGTGATTTTTCAATTAATTTTTAAAGAATTTTTCAAATAATTTTTAAATGATTTTTCAATAAGTTTTCAAAAGAATTTTTAAAATAATTTTTAAACGGATTTTTAAAATAGTTTTTAAAAGAATTTTAAAAGAATTTTTAAAAATATTTTTAAAATAATTTTAAAAGGATTAAAAGGATTTTTTTAAAAGAATTTTTAAAAGGATTTTTAAAATGATTTTTTTAAATAGTTTTTTAAAAAAAATGATTTAATTTGATTTTTAATTAATTTAATTTGATTTTAATCATTAATTATTAATTTGATTTGAATTATTATTTAGATTTGAGTTATTAATTAGATTTGAGTTATTTATTTGATTTGAATTAGTAATTTGATTAATTTGATTTAATTTAATTTTAAATTTGAATTTATATTCTTTAGTCATCTCACCCGATCCAAATTTTCAATCAGAGAATCCTATAATTTTTGTGAGATGAATTATGATTCAATTTTAGGGTTTGGTTTAACTTTGTGTTAGATTCGGGTTTAGCTTTGGGTTCAACAAGTAGGCATTCTTTGGATAAACTTCTGGGCTATGGTGAGTCACAATGACATCATTAAAGTAACCATGCCTTCGAGGTTTTCCAAATATTCCTACCCATTGAACTTAGTACAAAACCTTGGTCTAACTGGTTAGGATCCATAAAGGGTAGCTTCGGTCAGTTCCACTTAGCCAAATGCACCAGGTCGAAGTCATATCTTCCTAGACATGCATAGACTAAGCTTCTCTAACGTACTATCATCCAATACTTCACCAGTACCGTGGGTCAAGTTAAGCTTAGCCCTTTTTTAATCTAGTCCTAATTACCCTATCGGGTAGTTTGGTTTAGGTTACCCTGCCGGGTAAGTTTGTTTTGGAGGTGCCAGCTATTCTGGAGCCTCCCCCTACATTATTGATAATTTTATTTAAATTAGGTTAGAGTTATATTTAAATTAAGTTTAGTAAATAAAAGGTACTTGATTATAGCTTGGTTTGTAGTGTTTAAGTTTTACTTTAGACTTGTAAACTAAGTCTAGATTTTGTGATTTGACTAAACTATTAACAATCTTCTCTAATTTATCAATTTTATCTTTTAAAATATTATTTTGTATTCCTAATTTTCTTAAAGTTAATTTCTTATTTTTACTTAATAATTTTGAGTTATTCTTGTTTAGATATGAATCAAATTTAATCATGGTATTATTAGCATGCGTATCTAATTTTGAAGAAAAATCTATACTAGAGCAAGCAAGATTAGTTGAACTACTGCAATCATGTGTTGTAAAAATTGGATTTTCATATAATGTAAATTTATTTACCTTGATTTCTCCCTCTGGATTATTGGGTCTTCTTTCTGGGCATTGTCTTTTGCAGTGACCCATTTGTTTGCATTTGGAGCATTTAATTTGTTCCTTCCCTCTTTTGATCATTTTCTCCTTCTCCTTCGATTGTACCGGCCGAGTCTTATGAGTAGGACACCCGTTTTTATAGTGCCCTCTCTCCCTACACTTAAAACAAGTTATGTGACATTTGCATTTTGAATTTACAATCTTACCTCTCAAATTCATGACAGGATCCTCCCCCTTGACTGTTGCCACCTCGAGTTCAGACTCAGATTCAGCAATTTCCTCTCTGGCCATTAGTGCTATAAAATCGGTCTGATCTTATTCTTCCGAGTCTGGTTCGGAGGTTGACTCTGGAGATTCATATTTGGGTTCGCAGTCTTGTTCAATTTCTGACTCTGAAGGAATCTCATGAAGTTTGAGTAGTTTCTCCCAAAGCTCTTTAGCAGTGTCGAACCTTCCGACTCGATCAAGCTCTGAATTTGATAGTTCGCCTAGGAGAATACATGTTGCCTTTGCATTTGTCTCGAAGTTTCTTATTGTTTGTGCATCCCACTTGTCACAGGTGATGGATACACCTTCTTCAGTTGGGAGAATGAGTCCGATCTGGACTATGGTCCATGTCTCCACTTGGGTTTTCAGTTGGTGCTCCATCTGGTCTTTCCAGTAATCAAAATTTTCGCTGGACAAGAGTGGTAGGCTTGCGGTGTTGTATCCATCTTCATAGGCCATTTAAAAACCTAGCACACAATATAAACAAAAAACTTGTTCCAAGACTTGGTCTTGGATTAGTAGTGCGGGAAATAATAAAATATAAATTCACAAATTTTGAGAAAAAATAATAATAAAATATTATTAAAATATTAATAAAAAAATGTTATTACAAACTTTGCAAAATATGATATTTCGTTAATCCCAACCAATTGTGAAAAGATGAAAATTAATTTTTTAAAACTAGATTTGGAGGGAAAACACGAAAGGCGTAAGGTTTTATTTTTAACCTATACAAACGAAAAAGCGACAAAAAAAATGCTTGAATGGTGGTTGCACCAGTTCAAAGCGACCCCGCTCTGATACCAATTGTTGGATCGAAAGCGCTAGAGGGGGGGTGAATAGCGCTTGTGGCTATTTCGTTCGTTTCGGAATTGTAAAAACAATCAAGTAAATAAACGCAGCGGAAAAATAAAAGAGCACACAGAAAGACACAAGAGATGTACTTCGTTCGGAGCCTGTGGCGACTCCTACTCGAAGGCCCGCGATCCTTGATCGCTTTTCGTGGGCAACAACTATAAGCACGAAATTATTACAAGCTAAATACAATTTAAAATAGTAATTAAAAATACCAACAACACTGAGGAAATATCAAATTTGGAGCTCCGAGTCGTCGACAAGTAGTCGCAGCACTTCTGGGTCGTCTCGTTGACATCACGTTGAAGAAAGGTTGCTTAGAGGAAGTTATTTCGGGTTGCTGGTCGAGTGCTGCTTTTATACTGTGCTCAAGGCGCCTTGAAAGCCATCCAAGGCGCCTCCAGGATGGCCGAGTCGCCCGCGTGGATCAAGCCTAAACTGTTCGTGACTTATCCCTTCAAGGCGCCTTCTGTGCTCTCCAAGGCGCCTTCATCCACCAGTTCAAGGCGCCTTGAGTTTCCTTCAAGGCACCTCCAAGCTTGCTTCACAGCCAGCTCAGCTTTGCACCCGAGGCACCTCCAAGCCCCATGGAGGCGCCTCGGACACTGTTCATCCGAGGCTAAGTTGTGCTCCTTTGGTCCTGCAAAAAGTGTTAGTCCCAAACACAAACCCTGCAAAACAAAGTTAGCACAAAACAACAATATAGATATGATAATAGAATATGATGACAGTCTCCGGACTATCCGGGTCTGACTTCGGATTTCCAACCGGAAACCCTAGGTCGACCCGACGCCTACTGTTCCCTCTACGGGGAACACGTCCTCACCTACTCCACTCAGGAGATTTACCTGATGCCAGTCCGGCCCT
Organism: Zingiber officinale; assembly: GCF_018446385.1. Classification (NCBI taxonomy): domain Eukaryota; kingdom Viridiplantae; phylum Streptophyta; class Magnoliopsida; order Zingiberales; family Zingiberaceae; genus Zingiber; species Zingiber officinale. The sequence continues at coordinate 14,130,330 of NC_055993.1, read as the reverse complement.
CCAGACCGACTGGACTTTCTGCCTAGAGTTACCACCCCCTAGGGTTTTTCTCCACCTAGGGTTACCACCCCCTAGGACCTAAGGTTACCCCCCTTAGGATTTTTCTCCACCTAGGGTTACCACCCCCTAGGACCTAAGGTTACCCCCCCCCCCCCTTAAGATTTTCCTCCACCTAGGCTTACCACCCCCTAGGACCTAAGGTTGCCGCCCCTTAGGGTTTTCCTTCACCTACGATTACCTCCCCCTAGGACCTAAGGTTGCCGCCCCTTAGGGCTTTCCTCCACCTAAGGTTACCTCCCCCTAGGACCTAGGGTTACCACCCCCTAGGATTTTCACCTGCCTAGCCGCAGCTAGGACTTTTGCCTAAGTATCACTTAGGACTTTCCTGCAAGCTCCATGAACCTTGTTAGATAACACCACAGCTTAACTTTGAGCCCTTTTCCATAATCAAAACTCAGGTTCGATCATCTGGTGCTCACTGCACCAACAATATCGACCTGGGTTTCTCCATCGATTTCAGCTCCAAGGACTTTCATCTCATTCAAATGAGTCATCATCTTGAGGATATGATTCCTTACGGGTGTCCCCTCAGTCATGGTGGTCATCATTAAGTTTCTCATGGCCTCCTGCCTGGCAGCCCGATTCTGGTGTCCGAAGAGTTTCTTGAGATTGAACATCATGCCATAGGCAGTGGGAAGGGCCTAATGCTGATGTTGCATCACATTTGACATAGAAGCCAAAATGTAACACCGCACCATCTCATCTGCCTTGACCTATTTCCTATGTCTCTCTATCTCCTCTTCACTAGAATCCTTGTCAGGCACGCTAGGACATACCTCAAGAAGTACAAACTTGTATTCTTCAACAGTTAAGACAATGTCTAAGTTCCATTTCTAATCAATATAATTTGGACCAGTAAGTTTATTTTCTTTTAAAATAAAAGCAAGAGGATTGAAAGTCATTTTGAAATCCTGAGAATCATAAAATAAAATATTTGGTCAAAATTTTAGAATTTAAAATAATATTGATTCCTCAAACAATATAATTTAAATTCATCAATACCTCAAAACACCGTGAATTTCGTATGCCATGATAGTGTGGACGTATACTAATTCAAACATTTGTAAGAGGAGATTTTACCCATTAATTTTATTATCTTGTCATCCTAACTTTATGACAAATAAAATTAATAGTTGGTTCATCTTCGATTACACAAATAATATAGTGACTTCGATGGGGAGGATACTATTAAATGCGCATAAGTATATACCATTACTTAATACTTAGTCCATTAATTAGGATTGTCCCCCTTCAGATGGAGAAGATCACACATACCTAAATAATTTCCTATAATCATTTATAGAGGAAGTTTGATCTAGTGATCCACAAACAAACTCATCCGATATGGAGGAAGACACTTAAAGCCGACGCGCAAGTTTGAATGCATCACTTACAAACTAGTAATGGAGACCGTGGAATTTATTTAAATAATTCCTCTCCTAATTAGTTATTTAAATTGAGGAATTTTAACATGCACACACATCACAACACATAAACACAGCATCACAACACATAAATATAGCATCACAACACATAAAACAGCATATAAAGACAATAAATATGAAAATAAAATTTTCAACTATTATGGTCTCATCCAACGCTGTCCTCCAATATACTGCTAATGGATCAAGCTGTCACATCTATCTTGCTTCCTTCTTCGCCGCGCCTTCGGTCATCAAAATAGCACCACACATAGCAAGGATACAAGCCGTAAAAAAGTAAAAATTTACATTTATCGATCCTATATTCCGCAAAGGAATTTACATGTAATTTAGATTGAACAGAATGTAAAAAAAATAATAATACAGCAACCGACTGTATTTAATTATTACAATCATGCATACAAAACAACCTCGACATGCCCGAGGGTTCAAATCATACACAAACACACAAAGCGATAATAGCTGGATCTAGGATGCCTGCAACCATAGAGTGAATCTTTCTAGTACATCCTACTATTATCCTGCCTAAACTAGTATATGAGAGTGTATAATTTAACGGAAAACCAATCACACAGAACCAGAAAACATGCTCTGATACCACTTGAAGGCGTTGGAATTCCGTTCTGTTTAAATTTCTCTGTACAAAAATTGTACAAGTACATAACTTATCCAAGCAACTCGCATGTTCAATCAGACATGTGTTTGATCAATCAAGCAAGTTCTTGACGGATCAAAGCACACCTTGATCGAAGTACAAGATCGCTCGTCTCTTGTGTTGGTATTCAAAATTGATACAAAGAAAACTAAACTAATTACGCAGCGGAATTAAAGAACTAGTTGTACCTTTCCTTTGTAGCTAAAGACCTCTTGATATTCTGCTATATTCCTCTCCTCTTCTTGGGCGTCATGTGAGCGATGATCTACCAAGACAACAAATACCCTTCCACTCGTTGTTTCCAAATCTCCGACCACCAAGAGAAGCTCTACGATGAGGCACCTTCTACTCTTCTTCTTCTTTTCCAAGCCGCCGACCACCAAGGAGAAGAAGAGGCGCGGCCACCAAGGAGAAGAAGAGGTGCTGGCCACCAAGGAGAAGAAGAGGTGGCGCCGGGCCTAGGGGGAAGAGGTGATGCCGCCGGCCCTAGGAGAAGAAGATGATGCTCTCAACCCTAGGAGAAGGAGTTGGTGCTGAAAACCAAAACCAACAATAAAAACTCATGGATGGGTGGATACGAGGCTTTATATAGAGGCTATAACAGGAACCTAGAGGAGGAATTGGTTTAGACCTCCTGATGGGCTTGGGCTTCCTGTGTTCGGCCCGAACACTTAACTCAAGTCCATCAATAATAATCCATACCACTAAAGGGTTATTATTGAACTACCGCACCAATCCCATATCACAATATGAACTCCTTCTTATCATGAGTGCGTTAATCTCCCTGTGTTTAAGATATCGTATGTCTATTAATTAAATGAGTTACTGACAACTTAATTAATTAACATCTGATTCCAAGAGTAGTACCACTCAACTTTATTATCATGCAGGACTAAGTCCACTGATAACCATGATTTTGGCTATATTATTTTGATTCATAATGCATGTTTTTAATGATCTACTCATAGATGAAACCCAAATTTACATCACATTTTTATGCATTATATTGATCTTGGACTTAATTGCAAATTGGTTTATTTTCATGGTATTTGATGCTAATATTTGATTATTATTTTATAAGCATCAAAAGGGTCATGGAGCCGATCAGATCAGACCACATTTGGGGTCAAATCTAGGGCTAAACGAGACGATCGAGCTATGGAGCATTATGGACCGTTCATCTAAGATCAAACATATCCGATCCATTAGATGAAGATCTGATTTATCCAAACCTAATGAAGAGTCTATCTCATCCTTTGATGCAGATCCAGAGGTTTTGATCTAGATCTGAGTCCATCCGGCCGTTGATCAAGCCCCAAACCAATCTGGACCGTCCAATCAGATTTGGGAGAGTTTAAAACCCGCGGAAGCTACAGTGCTTCCTTGGGCTCGGCATTTTCATGATCTCACTGTTCCTTCTTCTTCTTCTCTGCGACGTTGATGCTCCTTCCACAAACCAAATCCAAGAGTTGAGCTTCTTCACTAACGGCGATCTCTGAGCTACCGGTGTTCATCTTCCAAGATCAGAGAGTGGCAGAGGGAGGTTTATCAGCCACGACTTTTGATTCTACTTCACCGCTGCATTCTTGCTCGTGGGAGGTTCCCGATCAGCGATCTTCATGTTTAACAGAGCTTCAAGGGAGTTTTCTTGGAGTTACTGATCCTCTTCCGATCTTCATTCCACAGTGAAACTGGATCGATTTGATCAGCCGATCTAGATTGCAATTTTCAGAATCTGAGCTTTGTTCTTCGGATGATGAGGTTACCAGACAGATGTGAGCTTTGAGCGAGGTTTCTTGGAGCTGTGAGCGTCATCTGGTAATAGTTGGAAGCTTGTTTATTGTTCGTTGGGTGTTTGAGGGGAGGTTTTCAATAGCTCCTCTGTTTAACAGCAGAGAGGAGGAGTTTGAGCTGGAATTTGGTTGTGGAATGTTTTAGGGTTTTGTTTTCCTTATCTTAGTCTTCGAATTGTTATTGGACTGGCTCACATCTAAAGATATGATAGGTAGATCGTATTCTATTCTTTGTTTAGCATTTCATTGTCATTTTCTGTTTAAGTTTACTTCTGCAAATCCATTCCTGATGTTCTTACTTGCAATTCCGAATTTTTTAAACTTCTGCAATCTGAATATTGTCAAGCTAACCAATTAGTTTGCAATTTAGTTTAAGTTTTGAATTATAAGTTTTGATTTACACTAGTTTGTTTAGTTTTGGTTACTTAGTTAGCTAATTCTTGTTCTCTGCATTGGATCAATTGTAGCTGTGATTAAGTGTAATTTGTGAATGCTTAACTGGAGGAATTGATTGTTTACTTCTATTCAATATTTTTGTGAATGAGCTTTAGAGTTTAATTGTTGGATTAGATTAGAATTGAGGATTGGATGTAATTCGGTTTCTATAAGTTTGTTTGAACTTTGAATTTACTTGTTATTGGGAATGGGAATTAAACTACTCGATTTAATGATGTTTTGGAATCTAGATTTTACTGATGTTAATTTGGTCCGAAGGAAGTGGATCATGTTTAGATGAGAGTTATCTTTCATTGATGCTATTCTTGACCTAGTTGAAATTAGATTTTGATTGGAATCAATTCTAGAATTCACACACATTTACTAGCTATCCTTGGAAAAATATGACTTGGGACTCCCTACTACACCTCTCATCTTTAGTTTTGAAATGTTCCAATCTTTATTAATTTGATGTGCCACGTGACATGCAAAAAGGCCAACACCATCCACCTGCAGAGTTTACATGATAATCCTTATGATCTCCTCAAGGGGGCATCATCAGCCTAAATAATTAGGACACAGATTCCTTATATAATCAACAACACACCATATAAACAGTACTATCTTCCAACTCATCGAGCCTATTGATTTAACGAATAAATCTCACCCATTGATAAGTTAAAGAAATAAATACTAAGTATACGTGCTTGTTATTATATAGGGATTAAGAGGACACACATCTATAATAACAGAGGTTCTGTTCTTTTATGTAGTCAGTACAAATCAAACAACCTTAAATGGTCCTGCTCAATACACACATAGTGTACTAGTGTAATTTTATAGTCAAGACAGACTAATACCAAATTACACTACAACCGTTCCAATGGTTTGTCTCAATTCATCTTGGTTGTGAGCTACTATTTATAATTTATAAGGAGTCGATAACATGATCTTCTGTGTGGCACCACACACTATGTTATCTACAATATAAATTAAATAGATAACTGCATTGACATATATATAAATATAAAATGTAAATATTTGACCAAAGTGATTTTTATTTCAAAATATTTCAAAACAGATGTTCATACAAAAGCTAGGCTTATAGTATACATCCCAACACTTGCTTCCTCGACGATTAGTCCGAAAGAGAGCATCCTCGCTCTGATACTACTTGTAGGGGATCTTGTATGGCCGGCTAGAAAGGGGAGTTGAATAGGCGGTGCCCCCAAATGATCGCTTCCTATGTATTCGTTAGTTGCGCAGCGGAATAATACAAAAAAAATACGAATATGATAAAAGACTAAAGATAATAAAGACAAGAACAAGCAAACCACTACACGTTGTTTAACATGGTTTGGAGATAAGGCTCCTACTCCATAGCTGTCCATAAGGTTCATGATCCTGATCCATCAGTGGATGACTCCCCAGCAAACTAGCTCACGTAACTCCTTGTGGGTGGAGAAACCTCACTACAACTCTCACAAGAACACTTGAGACGCTAGGGCATAGGTAGACTACTAATAGGGGTTAACCACATCTATTTTGTCAATCTTAACCAAGCTTCCAAGCCTTGGTTATATAGTTCACGGGTTGGAAAACCTGCCTACTAGTCGACTGGTGAAAGTGCCAATCAACTACTCTCTTTGGAGATTCGACCATTACAACCCAACGGCTCGATAGCAATCAACTGGTGAAAGTACCAGTCGACTACTTTACACTGGCCAGTCGATTGTCCAGTCAACTGTACCAGTTGACTGCTATTCCCATCAGTCGACTGGTACCCCAAGTATAGTCTCTTATCACTTGGACGCTCACCCTTATGACTCATTTGATGCTTCTTTGCAGCCTTGACCTCTTACCTTCAAGCCTACTTCCTTTGGCTCTCGTCCTTCGAATATATCTAAGCCTACGGCTCGCCCCCAATATCATCCTTCGTGTATGCCTCGAAGTCGCTTCCCTCAGTCCTTGTCCTTACCTTGTCCACGGTCCCTCGGATGCTCTATCCTTCACCGGACCCGAAGCCATTAAGATGAGTCATATGTGTATCTTGCAAACCTGCATACTCATATACACATATCAAATACAAGGGTGAACCTAACTTAAATCCTTTACCCAAACACTAAAACACATGTCGCATAAACCATTGGGATTGCTCCAATAGTTATGTACGCCACCACCCAATGACTATGTGGGGTAAAACTATATCAAAAAAAAAGGAAAATATTATAAATATGTTACAAATAAAAAAAATAGATGCAATGGAAATTACTAATGACACTAATACTTACGTCACTAATAATTTCATATTAACTATGATATTTTTCATTAATAACAATCATTTTAGCAATGACTTTATGGTTCCATCTCTATTTAGAGATAAAACTTTAGGCCTGTCTCTAATTAGAGACGGAATGTTAATTTCATTTCTGTCTGTAATATAGAGACAAAAATATTTTTCCATCTCTAATTCCGTCGCTAAACTAAGTTTTTTTATAGTGATCGTGTAAATATATTGAGCAATATATCTTTTATTTTTGCCTCCATGGGTTGACACAATTTGTGCTTGAATGTGGTGTTGCTGCAATAGGTCATGAGTGTTAGGACATGTAGAGAGCTAGAGGGGGTGAATAACTTCATTCACTTCTTTGAACTTGATTTGCAACAGAAAACTTGAAGCAATGTTAACATCTTCATTTTACTTGGTATCCGTGTCCTTTAGGTGAATAATCCAAGAGTTCGCTCCTCACTCTCATAGATACACTATGAAAATCTTTCTTCCCAGAGGAAAAAAAGCCTCGTACATGCTCAAGCATGAGCATGCTACAAGAAAACACAAATTAGGTTGCACTAGAATCGAAAATGGCTATAAATAATGAACCTTGCTTTGCTTTCTTGTTTCTTGCTTTAGTTAGCCTCTTGATGTTTGGAAAGTGCAACAACACTTCTCACCAAAACCTCAAGAACCAGATGAAGCAAATCTAGCTTCAAATCTTTGCAGAACTTGTTTTCTAGAGTTACTTTGACACCTCCTAATTGATTGGCTTACTCCAATCGATTGCCATATTAGGTTGACTGTTCAAAACCTACAAAATGACTCTTTTTTACCCATCTAATCAATTGGTGAGTCATACCAATTATTTGGCAGTTTAAATTGATTGTCACAATCGATTTAGAAGCTTTCTGTTTGCGGAAAATTACTGCCCAATCGATTAGCCTAATTGATTGACAGGGCTGAATCGATTGTCCCATTCAATTCCAAGTCTTTCTGATCTCACGCGAAAAACCCCGAATCGATTCGCCTAATCATTTAACATGAGGCTTAATCGATTGACCAATCAATTCCTAGCCTTACTGTTCTCGTGTGGCTTTCTACCAATCGATTGGGCAAATTCCCAATTGATTCAGCACCCCTTGTTTGCGAGAAGGCTATTGTCAATTGATTGGCTTAGCCTTAACCAATTGATTCAATCAATTCAAGGTTTTATGTTCGCAAGAGAAACACAGCCTAATTGATTGTTCTAATAAATTAACATGAGTCAATCAATTCCTCACCCTTCTGGACTCTTGCGAAGAACTCCTAAACGATTACTCTAATTAATTACTTTGGGCTCAATCGATTATTCTAATTGATTACTTTGGCCCCAATCAATTATACTACTTGATTGTTCAACGCTTAAATCGACCCGAGTTTAGGGTTCCTTTGCCCAACCCTAGAGTCATCTATGACTTGTTGGGACTTCTCGTTGCTTAACATCCAATCACCTTTGACCTGTTAGGGTTTCTTCACTAATTTTTGACTCACTTAGATTTTTCATCTCATGCCAACTCCTATTAATTATACTTTCAATTACCAAGTGTCTACTTGGACTTTTCTATTGCCCAGCCCCACTAGAACTTCCATGGCCTAGTTCCTGACTAGGTCTTCATTGCTTAGCCTCGTTAGGACTTTCACTGCCTAACTTTACTCACTAGGGTTTCATTGTCGAGTCTCACTAGGACTTCCATTTTCTAACTTCACTCACTAGGGGTTCACCATCTAGCCTCATTAGGACTCCACTGCCTAGCTTTACTTAGTATGACTTCCCATTGTTGGACTTCCAATTAGGCATGGTCTAGTGGCTAACACATGAGATGCCGCCAACTTGAGGTTTGGAGTTTAAATCTTGGCATAGTCAAGGTAAATGCCTTCCTCATATGTCAATCACTATTCCAAGGCTAGTAGTCATCCGTGATTTACCTCCTCTGTGTTGGTCCTGGGACGGATTGGCGTGGAGCTGAGGGCGAGCATAGTTGTCTTTTGCCAACTTTAGTTAGAACTTCTTATTGTTATCCTCCAGTTAGGATTTTTCGAGACAAGTATCCGATCCTCCCTTAACTTACTTGATTTTTCTTTTATATATTGTCCAATATCGAAACTCAAGCTTGAAACAGATAGTTTGTAGCTACAACAGACAGTTTTTGACAACGTGGAGGTGTTAGTGTTCGTTGTATTGAAAAAGAAGTGGATGATGAACGTTGAAGCTCAGAGCAACAATAATATGATAACTAGCGGTGAAACATCGAGTGAGGTGGTTAAGGATTAGTCTAAATTTTAATGAATTAATAAATAATTTTATTTTTATGAATGGTTGATGAATTGTCACTAGAAGTACTTATTGATTCTAAAAAAATTTTGTAAGATCGAATTGATCATCATTAATTAGCGTAAATTGAATACGTATGCCAACTAAAACAATGCTCATTAATGGGAGGAGTTATTATCGATAGAAAATATAAATAATAAAATCAAAACATGCAAGTAAACAAATTGATATATGTGATTCAGAGCCCTTAAGTTCTACTTCTTCATGACTTATGATAATTCCTCTATGTTTTATTCTTGAATATCTATAAGAGGTAGACACCTCTTACAAATCTAAACTGCTTATGGTGTGCTTTTTCTCACTTTGAATTTTTCAAGAATGACTGAGGTATTTGCTTGTAAGTGTAACCCAAAAAACAAAAACCTCCCCTTGAATCCCTTCTCATAGATCACTTGCTATCAGTAACCAGTTGTTGGAATCTACCCAATCAATCAATTATTAATCATATGCTGAGTTAATTGAATTTACATGTAGCTAGTCAACTACCCTAGCTACTACCCTGACTCACAACATTTACTTGAATCCTACCCTCTAGCAATGTCGTTTATAAACTGGCTACGTGATTTATCTTTTTTTACGTAATTTAAAAACGAATTATAAAAGACACTTGAAATCACCGTAATCATCTTTTTTTTTATTATAATACCATAAACATTTACTTGAATCAATCTAATGGACTAATCTATTATAAAATCCAAGTCATTTAATAGCCATAGCCAATTCTGTTAGATCAATAACTATCTTTTAAGATTTTTTGTAATTGCATCAGACAGATCTTACCTATTAGTTTAACTCTAAATAAAAATATTTTGTTTATTAGTATTCCCGTCTAAGTTGACTGCTTGGTCAACTCAATCATCAGTAGACTAAAAGTAATCTTAAGTAGATTGCTCGCCCCTCTCTATGACTACGTCCTAAACTTACTAAGAGCCTCCATGTCTTGTCCTCTCATAACGATATCGTAGTTGAGGCATAGGATATAATCATATTAAATTATAGGATCAAAATTTGATACGTTCGAGTATATCTTCTTTTATACCTGAGTTACTTCTTCCATATTGGCTTAGAAACTGAATTGGTAGGAACGTTGAGGACAAACGAATTATCTTTTACCACATAAGAGCTCTCATATTTTAAAAACTTTCTTGTCTTTCCAAAACACATCATAACTAGTATTTGATTTCAACCTACCAAAATTTTTGTGCTTAAAACGGTCTTCACTACTTCAATTTTTTTTTATCTAGTGTTATTTATCTTGATATACTAGAACTTCCGCTCGCCTAATCTTAGATCTATTTTAATTTGTAAAGATTTTTAATCGTCCAACTTTAGGTCCTCCGTGACTTACTATTTCTCACTTGTCCAGTTTTAGTTTTATCTTGACTCGTTAAGAATTTAAATGCCTAGAGGATACTCCTCTGAAACTTTAACACATCCAGCCAATTTTAACCAATTCGGGCATCTTTCGCTCCTTAAATATTAGTCAACGTTGACCGTCTATACTTTATTAACTTGCTAAGCATTCAATTAACTTTGACATGACGACTTTTATCACTCGCAAACATCCCATCGATTTTATCTGTTTTGACTTTAATCACTTGTCAAATATTTAACTATTATGCACCGGTTGATTTTCATTCTTGTTGACTCGCTGGATTTTTTTATTGTCATTACTTATTGAACTTTTTTTATTCCACATTTTCACCCCGGCATAACAGAGATGGTAATTGATTCTATTTGAAAATGGAGATGATGATAAATTGAAGATGTGATTAGAAAGTTACGTTGATGAGGTAAAGCCTTCATGTAAGCATGTAACATAGAGTTGTTAGTGTCGGATCGGAAAAGAATTTTCGGAGATATTTCTCCGACGCTTAAGTTAGTTTCCAATGAGTAGAAAATGGAGAATTATAGTAAGAGCATGTAGAAAACGAAGTTATGTATATCTTTGCTGGTAGATGAGAACTCCCTTTTATAGCATCATTGTAGTATTCATGTATATATCTCATGGCGTAGACATGCTTTCCTAGAAGTCCTAGGAAAGACAAATCAAAAAGTGTTTCTCACACTATTCTTTAAACAATCATGTAATTCTCTAATGTGACAACCTGAAAGCTTTTAAAGTACGATTTACTTATTGGGCATGCTCTGCTATCAGCGGCACAAACTCCTAAAAGGTAATGATAAGATAGTCAGCAAGTCTACACGTGGCCGACCAACCGCTACTTGGTTGGGTAGTCCCCGCCCGGATATAAGGTACAGAGTATTACCTTACTTTCCGTTCGGCTGTACTGTTGTCAAAGGATTGCCCTTTGTTCGACCGGCCACGTTTCCAGTTTGAGGGTATCAGTCCGGTAGAGTTGCTACTCCGCTATTGGGTCTTAGTCACGTATTTTACCAGAGCAGCCGTTCGGATACAGTTTGGGCCGACCAGGTGGTCATGTCCGGCCGGACAATGACGTGCTGCTCTGCTCCATTGCTCTGTTTCCGAGGTTGGAGCTTTTGACTACTTTGACTTTGACCTCTACGTTCACTATTTTTCTTCTACTTTGACCTATCGGTGGGGCCATCTTTCATCACCACATCAGTAACTATGAAATATATTCTTCCCATGGGACCATCGATAAACCTTTCTATTTACGTTTTATCTAATATTAAGTATCTAAGACATTAATTCTTATTCTAACACAACCTTTTATTAAGTAAGGTATAGGTATTCAATTTCTCGAATCAATTAATTCTAACAATAATCGACTCGATCCATAAAAGTTTCCACCGATTATCAAGATAAATTTAGAAATGCAAGTGGTTCCTCGCCCAACTGCCAACATTCTATATTTTTTTATCCTATCGAAGGAAAATCCCTACAGTGCGTCATAGTTGAGAATTAAATCACACACACGCACACACATACACACACACACATATATAGCTTGTTTATATTCGTTCAATATACACAAGATTAATTAAATAAACAAACTTTAACAGCTCGTTAAACTAAATAAACAAGCTTGAACACATATGTGTTCAGCTCGTTAACGTTCATGAATAATGTTCGTGAGCAATATTCGTAAACAACGTTTGTGAACAATGTTCATGAACAATATTTATGAACCATATTCATTAATAAAATTCTTTTCAATATGCTAAATAAATAGTAAAATAACATAAAATAGATAAATAAGTTTAAATTATCAAATTCAATAATCAATCAAATAACTAAAAGTTTCAAACAATTAAACATACTTGAATTGAGAGCTCGATAACATCTAAACAAACCAAGCTCAAGTCAAATTCGAACCAAGTTTAAGGCAAGCTTGAATTGAGAGCTCGATAACATTTAAATGAACGAAACTTAAGCCAAGTTTAAACAAGCCAAGCTCATAAAAATAACAAAGTCAAGTTTGAATAATCATTTTAAAAGCTTGGTTTATTTTAAGTTCGGCTCGGCTCGGCTCGGCTCGACTCAGTTACCTTATTAAAGAAGTTTAAACATCTCAAAGTTCGACTTGGCTCGTTTATAGCCCTACGCATGATGTCTCATTTTCATTAATAGTTTAATGGTCAGAGATATAAATTTTCACAGGCAACAAAGTAAATTTTAATGTGCTTGTAAATACCCATCTCAGTAACCAACGTTCTTATAGTAATCACCCTACTGGAAGAAAATTTTACAATCCTTAAATACCTGATTAACTATTTGTAGAGTATAATCCTTGCATTATAAGGAGAGCAAATAGAACATCTATATCAGCTACCTTATCTACAGATTTTACCTTACATTTTAGATTGGGTAGCTAAAAACTTTTGCATCAACCACCCTATATATTTCCTAAATTTAGATTTGATGAATAGTGATTATCTAAATTTAGGAAATGAAACCTCTACCATAAAAGTAAAAAAAATAATATTTTTTTTTCAATGTCTCTCCTTCCATTCATTTTTTTCAATCTCTTTCCTTCCACTTATTCCAGAAATCTAATAATAAAAATAGAAGAAATAGAAGAAAATAATAAAAATAAATAAAGATAATAGAAATTTTAGGGTAATTGATGTAGTATGTAATGAAAAGTGATTCTCTAAATTTAATAAAGTGAGTTATTTACCCTAAATTTTAGATATATAGTGATAGAGAAATTGATGTGGATGTTCTTAATACTAGTTGACTCCATTGTCCTCATGCACACATTAAGAGGGAGAGCATTAACACTCGGGTTTTCTTATGACTGTACTAGAAAGTAGAAACCCTAATGTCATACTGTTTTTGATTCTATACACTACAAAAAAAAATTGTTTTTTGTGATAAATTTGGCGACGAAAATTGGAGAAAAATTCGTTGCAAAAATTTTTTACGACGAAATTAGCGACGAATATTTTTCGTCACAAAAAACTTGTCTCTAAATATTTGCAACGAAAAAATGGAATTTATCACAATTTCTACGATGAAAATAATATTCGTTGCAAATATTTTGCGACGAAAAAATGATTCGTCGCAGATTTTGCAACGAATTATTATATTCGTTGCTGATTTTTGCGACGAAAATAAGAATTTGTCGCAAAATTTGTGATGAATTATATTTTCATCGCAGAGTTAGTTGAAAGATTACAAAACTTAAACACTTCGATTTGCAATGAATTTTGATTTTTACAACAATTTTCAGATTCATCGCAGAATTCGTCACAGAATCTGCGACAAATTATCAGATTCGTCGCAGATATTTGCGACGAATTTGTAGATTCATCGCAGATTCTGCGACGAATCTGAAAAGTCATCGCAGAAACTAATAGTCATGTTTCAGGATATTATTATAGTTTTGCGATGAAGTTTTTTCGTGACAAATTTTATCACAAATCTATGACAAATTTACAGATTCATCGCAAATATAAATTTTACCCAATGTATTGAGATTATTAATTTATGAACTTGATTCACATTTTTTGGATATCTTCGAGGTAAAAAAATCACCGGTGGGTTAAAATTAGTGGTTGTGGACATTTATAAAATTAGTTCCTATGGGTTCCTAAAAATCCCCTGATTATATAGATACCTTCAAATATAAATTTTACCTAATATATTGAGATTATTAATTTTATAAAGGTGATTAATATTTTTCGGACATTTTCGAGTTAAAAAAATCACTAGTGGGGTAAAATTAGCCGTTGAGGATATTTGTAAAATCAGAGATTTATAGGAACTTGTTTCATCTCATTCCGAATTTTCTAGGTACCTCAACCTTCTCTAGATATTTCAAAATAAGTATAACTTATTAATTTATACCGTCATATAGAAATTTAATTAAGTCTTATATGCTCATAATTGATTTAGCAAATTAGGAATAAATATAATGAGTTAAATTATATTTACAGTCTCTAGGTATCTCAACCGGCTCCGGAAAATTTAAATTTATATATAAAAAAAACTCAAATCGAAATTTGAAATTCATAAATTTTTTATATATAAATTTAAATTCAATATATAAATTTAAATTTTTTAGGTTAGGTTGAGATACCTAAAGAGCTCAGGATGAGATGAAACAAGTTTTTATAGGTTTCTAAAATTCTCCTGATTTTATAAATATCCTCAACCACTAATTTTATCCCACCAGTAATTTTTTTTTGCTTTTACCTCAAAGATGTAAAAACATTAATCACCTTCATAAAAATAATAATATCAATATATTGGCTCAAAGTTATATTTGAGGACACCTATATGATTAAGGGATTTTTAGGAACCCATAGGATTTGATTTCATCTCATTCCGAACTCTATAGATACCTTAATCGGCATTAGAAAGTTCTTTTTTCCTAAAAAATAATATTTACAATCTGCGACGAATATTTAAATTCATCGTAGATTTGAATTTTTTTTATATATAAATTCGGAATTTCTGACGCTGCTGGGAAACAAATATTTTTTTCAATAAATCTTAAATTCGTCGCAAAAATTGGAATGAATCCTAAATTCGTCGCAAAAATTGCGACTAATCCTAAATTCGTCACAAAAATTATGATGAATCCTAAATTTATCGCAATATTTGCGACGAATATTTTAGTTCATCGCTAATTTCTAATAAAGTTTGCAACGAATATTATTTTGTTGATAATTGACAATGAAATTGTTTTTGTCGCAAATGTTGTTGCTAATCTGCGACAAGTTCTTTTTTTTTTTGTCACAAAAGTTATCGTAAATTTATGACAAATAATTTTATCATAAATATTTATAGTTGAATTGTAGTTTTTTTTTTTTTAAGTGATACGAATGTAGGTATTGGAAGAGCTTCATAGACCTGCCCCAGCTAATCCACGTGCATCGAGATGTACAAATATTGCATTAAGTATTGCAACTAGTCTGTTGGGGCTCTTTGCTCCTGGTTCATGGAGTAACGATAAATAATGGCTTTTGATGGTGGTCCATCTACCAAGGGATCAGGATGTGTAAATTTCATACTATTTGGCATAAAGACTTACTTTTATAATCCTCTTAATTTGCGAGTAGAAGTCCTATGGACTTTTCTTGTCAAATTAGATGATTTCGGCATTTTTTGGGATCATTGTTTTTTAAAACCTAATAACCTTTTAATTAGTTTTTGAAAAGTAAATCTATTGCAATTAGATAGTCAAATTAATTAAAATTTTATTGTACCATATCAAACCAATACTCAGGTTGGATAATCTGATAGAGATTTTGAGGAAAAATTATTGAATTAAAATTACATAAAATCAATTTTAATTTATCTGTTGCGATAACTTGAACATATAATCTTAGGTTGTCTGTCAAGCTTTTGATGATTCGAGTCGTAGAGTCGATGCAATGCGCAGCCAAATCGGAAAAGGAATTCATTGAGGAAGATGTCGAGGCCTATGCTCAATGCAGTTTTCTTAAAACAGATTTACCCCACCTTCAGCTATGCTTCGAGGTTCTCTCGGGTCGTCTGTTTCCTAGGATATAGTGGCAGAACCACGCACACAACCAACATTGGTTGTTCATGGTGAACTGAGAATGCATCTGAGTATTATCACAAGTAGTTCAGCCGAGCGGATGCACGATTGAGAGAAAAGAAGAGGGGAACGATAGTGAAGGAATTCTTTTGCTATTGCTCTCGCTTTTGCTTATCATCCGCTACTATTTCCTTTGCTCAAGATCCAGCCTCCTTATATAAGCTCTCACCTTGCTTGCAATGAATGACCAAATTATGGTCATTTAATGCTAGGTTTAATGTCATTAATGAATTTAATATCTTCATTAATGTCATGTTACAGAATCATTATTAATGGGTTTAATGTTTCCATTAATATCAAGACGTTATAAAATTACTATTAATGAGTTTAATGTTACCATTAATGTCGAAACATTACAGAATCATCATTAATTTCATATTACTACTTCTATTACACTCTTAAGCAGGTAGCAAAAAGAGATTCAGGTGGCAAAACGTTAGTTCATTCTTTTGGACAAATTTCGGCTCGATTGGTCTAGCATTCGACGCGCACAGGTCGTACTCGCACACAAGTCAACTTGGTTTAGTGCAAATCTGAGCCCTAGATTTGCACCCCTGCACATTCACGCGTGAGAGAGAGTCTCTCCCCATACATATGCCCACAATATCAATGCATGTGGCATAATTTAAACCAACAATAAAGCCAAGAGACTCTCAATGTAGGTCTAAAAACCTATGCACAATAGAGTCTCTTCTTCTCCACCTTTTTATTCCATTCACATTTCCAACAATTCCCCACATGAATAAAAAATAGGGTATGTGATAGCATTCGGTAGTTGAGTCAAGTATATGAGAGATAGATTTTACTCTTTGAACCTTCTCTTGTGAAGATCTATTTGCAAACTAGCCAACAATAGACATGATACCCTTGAACTGTTCTACCGTATATGTAAGCATTAACATATCTCATCCATGACTCTCCCTGATACAACTCAGTTCTCACGAGTGTATTTGTTCTTGGCCATTAACATGCTAGGTTCTGTGAGAAGCTCTAAGAATTATGCCTCTAATTCTCTTCAAAGTGGTCCCACTTCTTTCTCACATGGGTGATGTCTTAATAGTATTCATCATTACCGTAGATCATTAAAAGTCGTGTGCTCAACCTCCATCCTTCACTAGTTCATTGGGTGATTCCCACACAGTGAGTAACTTTGTCGATACAATTAGGTTATCCCTTTGAACCTAATTCTTGAGATCTCCAATCTACATAGGTTGGGTTTCATTTGCACCAACATTTTCCATTAGCATCAATCTCATCCTTCATGATGAGCTTACAACTAACACTCTATTTAACCCTTTGGTTAATGAATTTACTAGGTTATCATTTGACTTTACATGGTCAATAGTGATAACTCCCGTGGAGAGTAGTTGTCTAATGGTATCATGTTTATGACATATATGTCTAGACTTACCATTATACAGATGACTCTGTACCTGACTAATTGCCGATTAACTATCGCAATGTATACAAATTGATGACATCGATTTTGGCCATCTTGGAATATCTTCTAAGAATAGTCATTCAACCTCTTCACCATATTTGTTAAGAGCTACAAATTCATATTATATCGTGGATTTGGTTATAATAGTTTGCTTAGAAGATTTCTAGGAAATGGCTGCACCTCCAAAAGTGAATACATATCTACTCAAGACTTAGAGTCTTTTATGTTAGATATCCAACTCGCATCGTTGTATCCTTCGATCACAGCAGGATATCTTATATAGTGTAGTCCATATTCACGAGTATACCTCAAGTACCTCAGTACTCTTGTCATCCCTTTTCAGTGCTCAACACTAGGATTACTCGTATGTCTACTCAGTTTACTTATTGCGTCGACTAAGTTTAGTCGCGTACAATTCATCAGGTATATCAAACTTCTAATCACTCGAGAGTACACTATCTGAGAGATACTTTTTTCTCAATATTTTAAAAGATGTTGACTCGTGTATATCGACGTTCGTGCTAATGTAATATCACCCTTGGTGATTTCTCAAGAATCTTATTCATGTAATGAGACTGACTAAAAATAAGTTCTTTTGTTGTTTTAAGAATTTTGATTCCTAGAATTACATCAGCTATGCCTATATCTTTCTTGTCAAATCTTGAGTTCAACATATCTTTAGTGAATTTGATTAACTTATCATTACTCCCAATGATAAGTATGTCATCTACATAAAGGCACAAGATGACATAGTCATTCTATGTGGCTTTTATGTAGATATATTTACTACATTCATTGTTCTTGAATCCACATTCCTTCATGGCGTTGTCAAATTTCTCATGTCATTGCTTTAGTGCTTGTTTCAAGCTATATAATGATTTCACTAATCTATAAACCTTATTTTTCTGTCCTGGCTCAGAAAACCCTTCAGATTGCTCCAAGTATATTTCCTCTTCTAAATCTCCATTTAGAAAAGTTGTTTTTACATTCATATGATGTATTTCTAGGTTCTATAGAGTGGCAATATACAACAACACTCTAATGAAAGTTATTCTCCACACCAGAGAATATGTATCAAAGTAATCAAGAGCTTCTCATTGTCAACCTTACCTTGTACTTATTAATTATGACATCTGATTTCATTTTCTTCTTGAAGATCCACTTGCAACCTAGTGGTTTACTTTTTGGAGGAAGATCCACAAGTTTCCAAGTGTGTTTTTGTAAGATAAATTCTATCTCAAATGTAATTGCCTCTCTCCAGTGAGATCCATCAGAAGAGCTTATTACTTCTAAGTAACTGCGGGGCTTATTTTCTAACATGAAAGTGATAAAATTCATTCCATAAGATTTTTCCACCCGAGCTCTTTTATTCCGTCTAAGCTCAATCTCGACTGGTTCCTCATAATCTTCTTCTTCTTGTGTTTCATATGCCTATTTTGAAGAGCTAGCATCCTTTCGGGTCTTATATAGAGATACATGCTCGAAGAATGAGGTATTCATCGATTCTATTATAGAGTTCTTGTATATATCTGGTATTTATGACTCATATACAAAAAAAAACCGATATGCACTGCTGTTATGTGCATATCCAATAAATATGTAATCAATAGTCTTTGGTCATATTTTAATCCTTTTCGGATCAGACACTAAAACTTTGGCAAGACACTCCCACATTCGTAAATATTTGTACGATGATTGTCTTCCATTCTACAACTCATAAGGGCTCTTATCTATTTTCTTTCGGGGCATCTTATTTAAAAGATAATTAGCTGATAACACAACTTCCCCCACATGAATTCGAGCAGTCCAGAGCTTAATAGAAGAGAATTCATCATCTCTTTTAGAGTGTGGTTCTTCCGCTCAGCAACACCATTTTATTGAGGTGTATAAGGAGCAATTGTTTCATGTCTGATCCCATGTTCAGCACATAACTCAGCAAATGGTGATACATATTCACTGCCTCGGTGACTTTGAACCACCTTAATATTTTTATTAAGTTGGTTTTCAACCTCATTCTTATAGAGAGTAAATTTCTCTATAGCTTCATCCTTGCTTTTGAGAAGATATACATAATAGTATTTTATATTATCATCTACAAAAGTGATAAAGTATTTATTTCTACCGCGTGTTGGTGTATCTTTGAGGTCACACATGTCAGTGTGAATTAGCCCGAGTGGTTCGTTGCTTCTCTCAACATGTTGAAAGGATGACCTAGTCATTTTCGCTTCAACATAAGTCCCACAATTGTGTTTTGGGTCAAGGTGACATGTAAGTGTGCTTTCATATTTATTAATCTACGCAACATATTATAGTTAACATGTCTTAGTCTACCATGCCACAAACATGAAGACTCAAGCATATTAGTGGAAGAACTTTTATCTTTATTTATCTTAGACCTAACGACCATTACATTGAGCTTGAACAGTCCATTAGATATATAGTCTCTTCTTACAAACATTCCATTCTTGGATATTATAACTCTGTCTAACTCAAAAATGATGTGAATGTCATGCTTCCTTAACCATGATCCGGATACTAGATTCTTTCAAATCTTCGAAACATACAGCACATTGTTTAGAGTAAGATCCTTACCCGATGTCATCTTCAGCACCACTTTTCCTTGGCCCATGATGTCCAAGGTTGCCGAGTTCCCCATGAACGGTTTGTTTCAATTGAATTCTTCAAAGTTGTGGAGCAACTCCTTATTACAATAGACATGTCTGGTGACTCTAGTATTGATTTACTATTATCGCAGGTTTGAATCCACCAGGTTCAACTCAGAGACCATGGTATAGAGGTCGTTCATTTCTGGTCCCTTATTCAGATTAGCTACCTGCTTCTTCTTCAACTTTTTGCACTATGAAGATTTGTGACATATTCGGCCACAGTTGAAGCACTTCTCAGAAAATTTATTGCTTATGCCTCCTCTGGGTCCCATCTTGAAAGTTTTGGGGTTCTTCCATTTCTAGTTTTGACCATGCTCGATGATGATTTGTCAAATTAGTGTTATATTTTGATTCAAATTGATGGGCTTTTGGGTTTATTTCATTTGAGTAATTGACTTTGGAGTTAGATTTTGTTATTCAAGATGATCTTGAACTAATCCAATTAGTTACCTTTTATTCATGATTTGCGCTTCATATATGTTGGATCATGAATTTCGATAGAGGGCGGTGAATATCGATTTAAAAATTTCGTAAGAGTTTACACAGCGGAAAAAGAATAAGAAAGAAAAGAGCAAGGCTAACACAAGTTCTTTTTACTTGGTTCAGAGCTTGTGTCGACTCTTACTCCAAGGCCTGCACTCGTTAAGTACTTTCGTTAGGCAATCCACTAGCAATTCGAAAGTTAGATTACAAATTAAGTACAGGATTGCTAATAAGGAAAATTACCGACAATCAAAAATAGGACAGAAAAAAGAAAGCTTGTCGGAGATCGCGGCGTCGCAGGAGCACAAGGGAGCAGATTGTCAGTTCTGAGTTGTTGTTGGAGCTCTGCCTTTGACCCTCCTTTTATAGGATGCTCGGGGCGCCTGGATCCCTTCCGGGCGCCCTAGTGTGACGTAGCAGTCCCAACCAGCGAGCTCCACGTGTTGACGCCGCAACTTGGATAGAATTTACCTCCGGGCACGTGGATCCCTTCCGGGCGCTCGGACCACCTTTCTCCAGAAAAGTCCTCCTGCAAGACAAGGTTAGTCCGAGGCAAAATATATAATGAATATCCTGCAAAACAACGTATTAGCACAGTTTATAAATTCAACATAAAGAGTATGACTTAGATTCCATCTTTCCGAGACTGGAATCTAGTCAAGATCTCGACTTAGAGTTTCGAAATGGTTCTAAGTCAGATCGGCGCCTAAGTTCCCTTCCTGGGAACGCGTCCTCACAGTCACTCCCTTCCAGACATTTGGACTTTGTGCCAGACATTCGGTCAGCCCGTCAACCTATCTGGACTTCGCCTGCAAACTCGATCAGAGTGTTAGATAATGACAAACCTAGCTCAACCTAATTTGTCATTCATCAAAATCTGAGTTAGACCATTAGTACTAACCGCACCAACAATATATTCTCTAATCTTGGTTGTAGATGAAGATTTGGATTCATTGATCAAACTTGAGTGCACTCGAGCTAACTAGATTGGATATGGATTCGACCCATGCCAAGTAATGTTGAACTTGGTTGATCGAATGAGTTGCTACAACCACTGAACGGAACCAACTATTGCACTGAACTAGGAATTGAACCCGGTCCAAGATGAGATCAAAATCAAAGCTGTGGCACGATGAACAGTGGCTTACGCTACTATTCACCATGCCGCGACTTCCTCCTCAGCACGGATGCAAGCTCCGTTCACGTTCCAGATTTCAGATTTCAATTCTGACTTCAACCGTGAATTCAGGATTTCTTGGCAATCAGCGATCGAAGAACAGATCGCGATCATGGGTGTTCCCTAGATCCGCGACATTTTTCTTCTGCGATCCACATTCACCTCAGATAGAAGGGCGTTATCTAGATCTAAGATTCCAAGCTTCCATAATCGTTCTGCTTCCGCATAAGCTCGTAGCTTGAAATCGAACTGATCAATCGATTAAAGCTTCGATTATCATCTTCTTCCTCTGTTCTTCATGCAACAAGATAGCGAGCTAGAAGGGTGTTCCCTGCAACTCCGCGATTCTTATTTACATGGCTGAAGATTCCAGATGCAACGATTGAGAGCTTGAAGGATGTTCCCTGCGACTCCTGTGCAGATCAGCAGAGAGAAGGGATTAGATCTATGATTTGGAGTTTGTGAATGTTTCTTAATTTAGATTTTAGATTTTGTTTGCAGATCAATTGTTTGTTTGGTTTTATTTTCATATGAACAACTCCCATTTCTGATTTCGTAGTTCAGATTAGAAAATCCTTGAACTCTGTTTTGGTTTTTGTTGTAATCCGTGAATGCACTTGAGTAATTTTTGGTTTTTGAGTTTAGATCTGAGATTTGAAGCTTAGGATGTTTTCTTCTTGTACTTGAGATCATTTGCTAGATTGAACTTAAATTGCAATTGTTGTCCGTTCTAGTTTTAGTCAACAGTTTTCCATTCAATAGTGAAACTGTAGTTAGTTAATTTAGTAGCATTAGCTAAGTTTAGTTGTTCTAGATTAGTTTTATTGTCAACCTATTAAGGAGTGCAGTAGTTAGGTTAGTTCAGGAACTAAGTTTTGAATTGGTGGAGTCTTTAGTGTAGATTTAATTTCTGAATTCATATTTTGATGCTTGATTAGGAATTTTACAGAACATGTTTTTCTTAAGGTTCACTAGTCAACTTACTTTAGTTGTTTGTGTGCTTCAATAGCTTCAATCGGTCAACTTCAGTTATAGATCTTATTGTTAGGTGTCATCTAGTATACTTCCCAGTACTTCTCTAGATCTTATTGTTAGGGATAACTATCTTTGTCTGTTTAGTCCATCTTTAGAATTTAATGTCTTGAGTTAGTTTAATTCCGCATAGCAATTTAATTGGCTAGGAGCAAACTAGAATTAGAAGTAGGAGTTGCACTAGTGTAGTTTATGCACTTCAATCATTAACTTAGAGTTTCATTTTCTGTTGAAGATTAGACAATCCAAAAAGAGTTTTGAATCTAAATCAAACACACATTTATTAGTTATCATTGAGAAAAAATATGACTCGAGACTTGTTGCTACATCTCTTTTATTGAGTTTACTTTGGTTCCCAATTTTAAATAATTTGAAATGCCATGTGATATTCTAAATGGTTAACATCACTCGACCACGTTGATTTTCACAGTAGCCTAAGAGAACAATTTCTTCTCCAAACTCTTGTTGTCTTCTTCAATTCAAAGTCTAACCACGAGTTCTTCCACATTCATATCTTTCCTCTTGTGCTTTTGGTAGTTCTTAAAGTCCTTCTAGCCAGGAGGCAATTTCTCAATGATAGCAGCCACCTGAAAGATTTCACTCAAAACTATCCCTTCTGAGTGGATCTCGTGCAAGATCACTTGAAGCTCCTGAACTGAGCTAATCATCGTCTTGGAGTCAACCATCTTGTAGTCCAAGAATCGACCCACAATGAATTTCTTGGCTTTTATATCCTCATCTTGTACTTCTTGTTCAAAGACTCCCACAGCTCCTTAGTCGTTCTCTTCGTACAGTGAGTCTACAAGGCAATTGAGTATGTAATTTCAGTGAAGGAACTCAGAATGAGTCCATGCTCCATTGTACTGATGGTATGAACATCAGCACCCTTAGCATGCTTAGGAGGGTCTTCGGTCAAAAATTGAGTCAGATTGAGTGTGGTTAAGTAGAAGAGCATCTTCTGCTGCCATCTCTTGAAGCTCAATCCAGTGAACTTCTTTGGCTTTTCCTCGCGGTTGATTGGTATAGTTCTAATCTGGGCGGAGAGTGCCTTCATGTGTTGAGTATGTTATACCTCAACACTTTATTCCATGGACATCTTACAGAACCGAATCTGTTTCAAGATTATTGGAATATCTGCCAGAGATTTTGGAAAAAAATTACCGAATTGAAATTACACAAAATCAATTCTAATTTATCTATTGCGATGACCTGAGCGGATAATATCAGGCTGCCAGTGGGGTTGGTTCTGCCAAGCTTCTGGTGGTCCAAGTAGCAGAGTCGATGCAGTGCACAATTGAATCAGGAAAGGAATTTGTCGAGGCCTACACTCAACGTAGTTTCCTTGAAACAAATTCGCCTCACCTCCGATTGTGCTTCAAGGTTCTCTCAGGTCATCTGTTTTCTTGGATACAACGACAGAACCACGGACACAACCAAGCACAGGTTGTTTGTGGCAAACTGAGAATGCATCTGAGTGCTATCATGATTAGTTCAGCCGAGCGGATGCACGATTGAGAGAAGAATCGCAGAACGATGGTGGAGAAATTCTTTTACTATTGCTTTTGCTTTTGCTTTTGCTTATCTTTCGCTAGTATTTCCTTTACTCAAGATCCAGTTTTCTTATGTAGGAGCTCTCACCTTGCCTACAATGAATGATTTACTGTTGGGTTTAATGTCGTCATTAATGAGTTTAATATTTTTATTAATGTTGAGACGTTACAGAATCATTATTAATGAGTTTAATATTGTCATTAATGCTGAGACATTATGAAATCACCATTAAGGAGTTTAATGTCATCATTAATGTCGAGACATTACATAATCACCATTAATTTCATATTAATACTTCCGTTATACTCTTAACAAGTAGCAAAAAGAGATTTAGGTGGTAAAATATTGGTTCATTCTTTTGGGCATATTTCATCTCGACCAATCCAGCATTCGACGTGCGCAGGTCATGCTCACACATGAGTCAACTTGGTTTAATGCAAATCCGGGCCTTGGATTTGTAACCCTGCGTGCCCACGTGTGAGAAAGAACCTCTCCCCATGCATATATCCACAACATCAATACATGTGTCATAATTTAAACCAATAATAAAGTCTTTTATTTTCCACCTCTTTATTCCATTTACATTTCCAATATACTAAACAGGATTTGGCATAAGCATAGGTAATTAATTTTTTTTACGTGATTGTATGTTGAGATGAATTTATATGTGCTACTCAACAATTGTCTTCCACTGTACTTGGTTACTTTGAAGAATAAAAATATAACAATTAGATAATCATATAAATTATAATTTTGGAAAAACAAGCTAAGAAATCTTACTCCAATTCATTTTGATGCGAATCAAATTGTATTTGAGTGTCGGCATCATATGATACTCATCAATACAATTATCAAAGATGGCACAAAAAAAAATTACATGTGACAATCAGTAATAGCAATATCAGGCTTTGATAATTTATTAAAATAGTACATATTAACTGTGATGTTGAGCACAATATGAGATATCAAACCATACAAATAAACACATATATATTTGTTAGTCAATTGTATTTGCTTAACATATCTATAATTCTCCATTAAGCATTTCATGATATTCAAAATCATGGTGATACGGTTAGTGATGGAGGGGCCCAAGAGGAAAGGATTGGAAAAGTCCAGGCTATGTGGCGGTCAAAAGTTACGAGGAGGTGGCGGTCAATAGTCATGACGACTTGGCGTTCAAAAAGGGCAGGCTGACAGGGCAGTCAGGGCTCAGCATAGGCGGAAGCGGGTTGGGGTCGGCAGAGCTGAGCGGAAGCAGCCCGAGCTACAGACCTGCGGTGGAGGGCCAGGAAGTACAAAGTACAGGACACAAGTAGAGGTCGGTAGAGTTAAGCAAAGGCCAAGAACTGGAAGTATAAGCCGACGGGCCGGGAGCGGCAGAGCTGATCAGAAGCAGCCCGAGCTACAGATCTGCGGTGGAGGGCCAGGAAGTACAAAGTGCAGGACGCAAGTCGAGGTCGGTAGAGTTAAGCAGAGGCCAAGAATTGGAAGTATAAGCCAACGGGCCGGGAGCGGCAGAGCTGATCAGAAGCAGCCCGAGCTACAGATCTGCGGTGGAGGGCCAGGAAGTACAAAGTGCAGGACGCAAGTCGAGGTCGGCAGAGCTGAGCGGAGTCAGCCCGAGCTACAGACCTGCGGTGGAGGGCCAGGAAGTACAAAGTGCAGGACGCAAGTCGAGGTCGGCAGAGCTGAGCAGAGGCCAAGAACTGGAGGTATAGGCCAACGAGTCAGGGTCGGCAGAGCTGAGCGGAGTCAGCCCGAGCTACAGATCTGCGGTGAAGGGCCAGGAAGTACAAAGTGCAGGACGCAAGTCGAGGTCGGTAGAGCTAAGCAGAGGCCAAGAATTGGAAGTATAAGCCAACGGGCCGGGAGCGGCAGAGCTGATCAGAAGCAGCCCGAGCTACAGACCTGCGGTTGAGGGCCAGAAAGTACAAAGCGCAGGATGCAGGGTGAAGATCAGCGTAGCTAGGTCTAGACAGTTAGGGCTGCAGGTTTGCGAGTTGGAGGCCTGGAAGTGCGAACCACTGGTGCAGGCTGGTGCGCAGACACAATGAATCGGAGGAGCTAAGTGATAAGGGAGCGGAGAATCTCAACGGCCCGTCAGGGGTAATCATTACATACCAACAATGCGGGTGAAGGCGAAGGTTCCTGAAACGAAAAGATGCCCTCATAGCCAGTAGTAGCCTGCCAGCTGTCCCTCATTACAGGACAAAACCCAAGTGCGAAGGCGGAGGTTCCTAACAGAAAGATGCTCTCACAATAAATAGCAACGACAGTGTGTCTGGACTAGCGGACAAAGCCGGTGTCTAACGCTCGACAGTGAGGGCGTGTTCGGCAGGAGGACGATAAAAGGGAGAAATCCTCACGCAGTGTACGCACATACTCTCGCTACTTTTTTTTCCACAACTGCTTTTTCTTCTCTCGCTCTTTCGAGGAAAAGGACCCGACTTGAAGGCCGGAGGGCCTGATCCGGGACTTTTCCCGGGTTTCGGCCCCTAACGTGAAGGGAGATCGCCCAGTGTGCAGGGTCCCAGAGCGCGCCACCACCCGTGGGGAGCTCAGACGCCTGTGACTTCCGTCAACGCCTGGGCCCACCGCGGCCGGCCTCGTCCGACCCACCCGGACGGGATCAAATTTGGCCCATCTGTGGGAAGACTCCGGGTGAGCGTGATGGAGGACTCCGGTCAAGTTCTAGCCGGAGGATCAACGTGACTATGATTGGGGGAATACAAGCTTTTCAAGGAGGTTAGGAAGCAAGCCGCCTGGAAGACACAGTTTCACGACCCCGCCTAGCCCCTGAGGTGTCCAAAGAACTAGCGCCCGCTTCCGACAGGAGCTCAAAGAGGAAGCAGCCGGAAGAACTTCCACATGCCTCATTCCGAGAACCTCGCCGCGATTATCATCGGGCCGGACCTTGCGGGCGTAGTCCAAAGAAGGAGGAGCCGCCAGCCTCAGTTGCGGAAAGCTCTCTGCACCCGCCTCGGGATTCAGGAAAGGGGAAGGCCGTGATCCTGGCTGAAGAGCTGCCCGAAGTCCTGACGATAAGGTACCTTTCTCTGCCCAGATCTTGAAAGAAAGCCTGCCGCGAGGTTACCGAGCCCCAAACATTGGAGAATATGATGGGAGCAAGGACCCAGAAGAGCACTTGAGAAAATTCAAGAACGCGGCTATATTGTATCAATATAGCGATGCCGTCAAATGCCGAGTCTTCCTGCACACTCTATCGGATCGGGACAAAAGTGGTTCGACGGATTGCCCCTGTAATCCATCACCGCCTGTGACTTCAAATGCCTTCCTGCGCTCGCTTCGCCAAGAAATGAAGTACCATAAAACCACCACCGCCTTTTGCTCTCAAGCGAGTCAACGGAGCCCCGCAAACTACATCAATCGATTCACCAAGTGGCCAACGACGCCCCTCGCCACCTCGAGATATCGATGAGCTTCTCCCACGATTGCAGAAGGGGAATTCTTCAGATCTCATCAAAACCCCGCCCGAGTTTTGACGATATGGTAGAGAAAGCTTGCTACATCAAAGTGGAAGAAGCGCAGGCCGCGGAAAGCCGAGAAGACGGTGGCACCAGCAACCGACCGAAAGAAGAGCACCACACCATCCAAATTCTTCCAAAAGATTCAACCTGTGCCTCACCCCGCCAGGAGCCGCACCAACTCCGCGAGTCGCCATACAAGCGCCTGTGCTTGGACCAAGGGAGCACCATATTGCACATATCATCGGTCCAGACGACGATCTCAAAGAATCGCTTCCACCGCCCGGATTCCAAAGTAGCCGCGAGCAAGGTTGCCTCCCTACGCGCCAAATACAGAGAATGGAGGAAGAACGGGCCGCAACTGGACGTGCTCGGCAGGCCCGCCCGACCTAGCCGGCCCATCTAGCAGCCGCCCCGGCCAAGACCAAGAGAAGCCGGAGAACTGGATAATCGGGCAACGTGGCTGGCGAGAGATCGGTATGATCTCGGGAGGGCCCATTGACGGGGACTCGGCCGGGCTCGTAAAGCACATAGCCGACTATATGTGGGGCCGAGGATGCAGCCACGAGCAGCATCCGGTCCCTGCCCTCGCCGGCCCCAAGACTGGAGGGTTTAGAGTCGCCCACGATGACGCCTCATAATCGTGGTTATTGCTAATAGCCGAGTGGCTCGGGTCTTTGTGGATACCGGGAGCTCGGTCAACATTTTATTCAGGGATGCGTTTGAGGAGATGCAGATCGACGCCGCTGAGCTCCAGCCTGTAACCACTTCCTTGTACGGATTCACAGGTAATGAAGTCAAACCCATGGGTCAGGTCAAGCTGGCCATTTCCATGGGCACTGAGCCATTGGTGCGCACGCGGAGGAGCACTTTCATTGTGGTGGATTCGCCTTCCTCCTACAACGTCATCCTGGGAAGGCCAGCCCTGCATGAGTTCCGGGCTTCCGTTTCCACCTTTCACCAGAAGATCAAGTTCCCGGTCGGCGAGCAGGTCGGGGAGGTCAAAGGGGAGAAGAAAGTGTCTCGTAGCTACTACATAGACATGGTCCGAGTAGAGGCGCGCAAAAGCCGGAGGACACAAGATGGGGGAGTACACGCTATCCAAGAGGAACCGCTACATATTACTGGAGAACCGATCTCTTGGGAGGAGGTCCAGCTACACCCCGACAGATCAGAGAGCATCACTCGCATCGCCAGTGACTTACCTCTGGAGCTTAGAGCGGAGCTGATACAGTGTCTGAGCCGCAACCGAGACGTCTTTGCTTGGTCGCCAGAGGAGTTGCCCGGGGTCAGACCAGAAGTAGCCGAACACAAATTGCATATTATACCCGACGTCAAGCCAGTAAAGCAGAAGAAGAGAAACTTCCTTGCCGAGCAGAATAAAATTATCCGAGCTGAAGTAGAGCAGCTCCTGAAGGCTGGACACGTCCGGGAGGTGCAATTCCCGTCTTGGCTCTCTAACGTCGTGTTGGTAAAGAAGCCAAACAACAAGTGGAGGGTGTGCATAGACTTTCGCGACCTCAACAAAGCCACTCCCAAAGACTGTTATCCTCTCCCGTGTATCGATCAGGTGGTGGACTCAACGGCTGGTTGTGAAAGGATATGCATGATGGACGCTTATCAGGGATATCACCAAATACCCTTAGCCCGGGAAGACCAGGAGAAGGTCAGCTTCATAACGGCTGACGGTACTTTCTGCTATACCGTCATGCCATTCGGACTCAGAAACGCCGGAGCTTGTTAGAGTGTATACTAAAAGCCTAGCTTTTGGTATAAACATTAATCTAGAAATAAGAATCGCATTGGTCAAATGTCTACATTTATGATAAATGTAGTTGCTCAATTAATTTATATTGTAGATAACATGGTGTGTGGTGTCACATACAGAAGATCATGTTATCGGTTCCTTATAAATTATAAACAGTAGCTCACGACCAAGATGGAAAGGAACAAACCATTGGAAGGTCGTAGTGTAATTAGGTATTAGTTTATCTTAACTATATGATTACACTAGTACACTTAGAGTGTATTGAGTAGGACCATTTGAGGTCGTTCCTTTTATACTGACTTTATAAAAGAATAAAGACCTCAGTTATTATGGAAGTGTGTGCTCTTAATCCTAATATAATAACAAGCACATATATTTGATATTTATTTCTTTAATTTATCAATGGGTGAGATTTAGTTCGATAAATCAATAAACCCGATAAGTTGGGAAATGGTATCACTTATAGTGTGTTGTTGATTATAGAAGGAAACGTGTCCTAGAGATACTAGGTTGATAATGTCCTCAAGAGGAGCTCATAAGGATTGTCATGTTAAACCCTGCAGTGGACTTAGTCCGACATGATAATAAGGTTGAGTGGTACTACTCTTGGACTTAGATATTAATTAAATGAGTTGTCGTAACTCACTTAATTAGTGGACATTCGATATCTTAAACACAGGGAGACTAACACGCTCATAATAAGAAGGAGCCCAAAATGTAATTTGGGATTGGTGCGGTAGTTCAATAATAGTTCTTTAGTGGAATGAATTATTATTGATGAAATTAAATTGTGTGTTCGGAACACGGATGCTTAATTTCATCGGGAGACCAAAACCAATTCCTCCTCTCGGTCCCTATCGTAGCCTCTAGTATATAGAGATTTATACCCACCATATACCCACCTTCTTACCCATCCAATGGGTTGGCCAAGCTAGCTTGGAACCCAAGCTAGGGCCGCCAAGATCAAGTGGATGAGTTTGTAGGTGGCCGCCAAAGCTTGGGTCCCAAGCTTAGGTGGCCACCACTAGAATATTAAAAAGGATTTTATTAAAATTATTTCTTATGTGGATATCATGATTTTAAAGAGAGTTTAAAAATTAAAATTTCCTTTTATAGTTTTCACAAAGATTAAGAGAAGAGATTAATCTCTTTCCTTATTTGTAGTTTAAAAGGATGGTTTTAATTTTTGGTAAAATTTCCTTATTTGTAAATCATCTACATGTTTAAAGAGAGTTTAAAATTTGAAATCTTTCCTTATTTGTTGATTAAAGGAGGATTTTAAATTTTAAGAAAACTTTCCTTTTTAACCATGTTCATGATTTAAAAGAAAAGTTTAAAAATTAATAATTCTCTTTTATTAGTTTCTACAAAAGATTGAGAAAAGATTTGATATCTTTCCTTATTTGTAGATTAAAAGAGATTTTAATTTTTAGAGATAACTTTCTTTTTATCCACATGTTTAAAAGAAAGATTTTAATTTATTAAATTTCCTTTTTATAAACCAATCATGAAGGGATTAAATTATTGGAGAAATTTTATAAATTTCTGGAGACAAATTAGGAAGTTTTAATTAATTAAAACTCTCCTTGTTTGTAGCTTTGGTGTGGCCGGCCATGTAAATTGAGAAAAGGAAAATTGTTTTAAATTAAATAAATTTTTCCTTTTCATGGCAAAATAATTAAGGAAGTTTTTAATTAAATTTCCTTATTTGCCAAGACCAATGATTATAAAAGAGGGGGTAGAGAAGGCTTCATGGTGAACAACCTCTATTATTCTCTCCCTCTTTTCCTTGGTGTTGTGGCCGGCCATCCTCTCTCCATCTCTTCCTCTTTGTGGTGGCCGAAACCCTCTCTTGCTTGGAGCTCTTGTGGTGGTCGGATACTACTTGGAGAAGAAGAAGAAGAAGGAGAGAAAGCTTTCATCCCTTGGAGTTTGGTTGGTGTTTTTCTTCATCCTTGGTGAAGCTTTTGATTTGGCCGAACCTAGCAAGGAGGAGAAGAAGGTGTTTTGGTGGTTTCTCATCTTGGAAGATCGTTGCCCACACAACGTCTGAGGATAGAAGAGGAATACAGTAGAAGATCAAGAGGTCTTTCTAAAAGGTATAACTAGTATTTTTCTTTTCCGCATCATACTAGTTATTTTTGGAAATAATACCAAATACAAGAGGCATGCGATTCTAGTATTTTGAATTTATTTTCGATGTTGTGTTCTTTGTTTTTTTTTCTTTTCCTTGTGATTTGATTGTTCTTTTCGGTTAACCTAAAGTTATTTTAGGAAATTAAATATTAGATTTCTATAAAAGGTTTTGTCTAGTCGGTGGTGGTTGCTCCCATATCCAAGAAGGCCATGTGCCTCGCCACGTCAGTACTGGGAACCAATTATGGAAATTAATATTTAATGAAATTAATAACTTAAGGTGATTTGGGTCGAACGTGTTAAGTTCCGTAGGAGATCCAAGTCAAAACCTAAAAGAACAAATAGATTAAGTTTTGGATCAAACGTGTTAAGTTCCGCAGGCGATCCAAAATTTAATTTAAAAGAACACATGGTAGCTAGGAAAAGGTTCAGACCTTTGTACAAAATTTTTGTACAGTGGAACCTCTAGGCTTTCCGAGTAGCAACCAACAATTGGTATCAGAGCTAGGGTTTTGCCTCTGTGTATTTGGTATTAGTTTAATTATGCACATGTCATACATAATTTAGGCAGGTTAATAGTAGGATGTGCTAACTTTGTGGATGCAGGATCCAACTATTATGGCTTTTAGTTATTATGTGTGTGATTGGACCCTTGGACATGTCAAGGGCATTTATATGTGTGTGCATAATTGTATTATAAAATACAGCAGGAGCTGTATTTAGTTTTATTAGGATTTTATTTTTGATCTAGATACATGTACATTCCTTTTATTGAATATAGGATCAAAAATGTAAAATTCTATTTATGTCGCGGATCGAATCTTGCAAAGCGTGGAACCTTCTAAGGACTAGAGGCGCAGCGGAACTAGGAGCAAGATGGATGCGACAGCTAGTCCCGGCGGCGGTGGCCAAATATGGCAGCAGCTTGGGATGACAACACACGGAGGACAACTAGAGATAAAAGCCATAATAGTTGAAAATTAGATTTTCTATTTATTGCTTTTATATTGTGCTGTGTGTGCATGTTGGTTTACATATTTAGTAGGCTAGCATAGTTAAAATTCCTCATTTATAAATAACTAAGTGGGAGAGGGATTTTTAAGTAAATCCCATGGTCTCCATTACTGGTTTGTAAGTGATGCAAACAAGCTTGCGCGTTGGCTCTGAGTGCCTTCCTCCATAACGGATGAGCTTGTTTGTGGATCACTAGAACAGACTTTCATTTTTGGATGACTATAGGAAGTTAATTAAGAGCGTGTGATCTTCCCCAACGGAAGGGGCATAATCTTATTAATGGACTTAGTGTCAAGTAATGGTATACACTTAGACACATCTAATAGTATCCTCCCCATCGGAGTCACTGCTATTATTTGTGTGACCAAATGAAACCAACTATTAATTTGTCATAAAACTAGGTTGACAAGATAATAAAATTAAAGGGTTAAACCCCCTCTTACAAATGATTGATTTTGTATACGTCCACACTAACGTGGCATACAAAATTAACGGTGTTTGAGATAATTTTATTTGTCATAAAGATACGTTGACAAGATAGTTAATGGGTAAAACCCTCCTTTTACAAATGTTGAATTTGTATACGTCCACACTAACGTGGCATGCAAAATTCACGGTGTTTGAGGTGTTGGTAAATTTAAATAATATTGTTTGAGGAATCAATGTTATTTTAAATTCAAAGAGTTTTGACCAAATATTTGATCAAAGACAGATCAACTATTAATTTTATTCGACATAAAGTAAAGTTGACGAGATAATAAAATTAATGAATAAAATCTCCTCTTCGATTTTGTATACACAAAATTCATGGAGATTTTAAGGAGTTGATCTTGACCAAATGTTTTTGTGATTCTTAGGATGTTTGTCAATCCCTAGTAGTCATACTATAGAAAAAGACTTAGTAGTCCCAATTGTAATGATTGGAAATAGGACTTGGACATTAAGGTAGACTGTCTTCTTAGAACTAAGAACAATTTAGGTGTATTTAATTCATTAGTTGAAACATGTCTAGTGGTGTTATCTATCAGAACCTGGAGTGTAGATACAAGATGCCATTAATCATGTCTGCAATTCATTGCAGGGTTCCAGGAAACCCGACAACTAAATGAAAGGTAAATCACCGTCCACATGGGCACTATTGTAAAAGTGGTAACTGTTGCAGTGGGAGATGTTTATCCTTTGATAAGAATAAAATATGGATTTTAAGTAATTGTCTTTACGTACCAAATTTAGAAAGAACCTGATTTCAGTTTCTAAACTATTATAGATATTATGTCTATTTTGATAACAAAGTTGTTATCAAGAAAAATAGGAAAGTTATCTATTTTGGTATGATGGTTGACAATTTATAATCCAATAACTCCCACGATGCAACAAATGGAAATTAGTAACACATCTTCTAATTTTAAGAGAAAGCAACCTTCGGAAATGAACCAATTATATCTTTGGC
This sequence comes from Zingiber officinale, assembly GCF_018446385.1. Classification (NCBI taxonomy): domain Eukaryota; kingdom Viridiplantae; phylum Streptophyta; class Magnoliopsida; order Zingiberales; family Zingiberaceae; genus Zingiber; species Zingiber officinale. The sequence continues at coordinate 14,096,095 of NC_055993.1, read as the reverse complement.
ATCTAAAGCTAGGTTATACTTGAGTAGGATTCATTGGTAGTTGATGAACTTTTGGGTTCATTGGTAGTGGAAATCTTTCCAACCTGCGAGTCTTACTTGGAAGAAAAATAACCAAGAAGCTTTTAAGTCCAAGGGGTATGGAGTCAAAGATATGTTGAAATCGGTTCATTCTGATTTGTGTGATCCTATGACTATCCAGACAAGAGGTAGTATTGAATATTTTGTCTAATTTATAGACAACTATTCAAGATACAAATAAATTTACTTAATGTACCGCAAGACTAAGTACTTTGATTAGTTCAAAGAGTACAAGGATGATGCGGAGGAATAAAGTAAAAAGTCACAAGTACCTCTTGAGAGATTTTAGGAGTCACTTATCAGAAGTTGGATTTCAATCCCAACTAACTGCATCTGGTACACCCCAACAGAATGGTGTAGTAGAAAGAAGGTAAAGAACTCTTATGGAATAATTAGATAGATGATGAGTTATTCAGAAAATTACCAAATTTGTTTTAAGGATAAACTCTGAAAATGAAAGTGAACATAGTGCCTTCCAAGTCATAACTCTCTACTCATATAGAATTGCTGAATAGGCGTGAAGCATATTCGGATTCGGGTAATCTAGCACATATGTTAAAGAGAGATAATGATAAGTTGGATAGGAGTTCACTTGTTTGTAAGTTATCCTAGATAAAAAAAGGTAGGTTTATAGTCTTAAAAATCAGAAGGTCATTGTTAGCATCAATGACTGATTTTTAGAAAAGGGCTATATAATAAACCACGTGCTCATAAGTAAATTTATTCTTAAAGAAATAATAAAGGACATGTCTAACCTAGTACCAACTGTACAAGATGAGATACCACAAGAAAACTGCAACACGTATCACATATGATACACAATTACAGAAAATGCCTTGTCGTAGTGGGAGGGTTGTTAGGCAACCTAAATAGGTTCATGTTTTGGGAGAGTTTTTGGATTCGATCCCTGGAGGACATGAACCTGATCTCCGGTCATATGATGAAGTACTCCAAGATAAAGATGCAGCATCTTGGCAAAGAGTAATGAATAACAGAATTAGAATATATGTATTCTAATAAAATCTGGAAGCTTATAGAATCATCAAATGGTGTAAAAGCCGTTGGGTGTAAAAAGGTCTATAATAGGAAAAGAGGGATAGACAGGAAGGTAGTAACTTTCAAAGCAAGACTTGATGAAAAAGGAAACTTTTTTACTAGTAGTCATGCTTAAGTCTATCCGGATTCTTTTATCTATTTGGAAAGTAGATGTCAAGACAGCATTCCTTAATGGAAGTCTTGAAGAAAGCATCCATATAAAGCAACCAGAAGGGTTCATTGCAAAGGGCTAAGAGCATCTTGTGTGCAAGCTCAATCAGTCTATGGACTGAGGTAAAGCTTCAAGGTCTTGGAACATCTGGTTTATCAAAGTAATCCAGATCTATGGATTTAGTAACCGGATAAGTCTTGTGTATACAAAAGGTGTGATGAAAGTGTGGTGGTATTTTTGTACTATACGTAGATAATATTTTTGGTAGTTGGAAACAATATCAAAATGTTGTCAGAAGTAAGGGTATGGTTGTTCAAACAATTTGATATAAAGGACTTGGGAGAATGTATATATTCTTAAGATCAAAGTAATAAGTGATCGCAAGAAAAGAATATTTTACTTATCCCAAGCTTCATATATCAGAAAAATCCTTGCTCGTTTTAAGCATGCAAAACTCCAAGAAAGGTTTCTTACCTTTTCAGGATGGAGTAACTTTATCTAAAGATATGTCTCTGTAGACATCAAAGGAGATAAAGGAAATAAAGGCAGTTCTTTATGCTTCGGCTGTCGAAAGCCTAATGTATGCTATGTACGAGATAAGAAATCTGTTTTGCCAAGGGCATAGTTAGCAGATATCAAAGTAACCCTGGACAAGGACAGTGGATTGCAGTAAAGCATATATTGAAGTACCTTAGAGGTACTAGAGATTATATGCTAGCTTACAAGGCGATTAATTTGGTCCCTGGGTTGCATGGATTTTGACTTCCAATCGGATAGGGACAATAATAAGTCAACCTCGGGTTTGTGTTTACTTTAGAGGTAAAGTCATAACTATGGAAGAGTGATAAGCATAGGTGTTTTCTGGACTCCACCATAGAAGCTTAGTATATGGCAAGCCTCGAGGAAACCATAAAAGCTGAATGACTTAATTACCTCAAGATAGACTTAGATATGATTTCTAGTTTGTCCAAAGATTATTACAATTTATTGTAATAATAATGGTGCATAACAAACTCGAAGAAACCATGAGTCTATAAGGCAAGTAAACACAATAGAGCGCAGTACCACCCAATACAGAAATCGATAAACGAGGAGAAGTTGTTGTCGCCTAGATTGCATCGGTGATGACCTATAGATCTTTTCACTAAGGTCCTTAAGGCAAGAGCTTTGATGGGCATGTTGAAGGGTTGGGAATCGATGTATGGCAGCAGATATGACATTAGTCTTTTAGTATAAGTGGGAGATTGTTGAGTGTATACTAAAAGCCTAGCTTATAAACATTAATCTAGAAATAAGAATCGCATTGGTCAAATGTCTACATTTATGATAAATGTAGTTGCTCAATTAATTTATATTGTAGATAACATGGTGTGTGGTGTCACATACGGAAGATCATGTTATCGGTTCCTTATAAATTATAAACAGTAGCTCACGACCAAGATGGAAAGGAACAAACCATTGGAAGGTCGTAGTGTAATTAGGTATTAGTTTATCTTAACTATATGATTACACTAGTACACTTAGAGTGTATTGAGTAGGACCATTTGAGGTCGTTCCTTTTATACCGACTTTATAAAAGAATAAAGACCTCGGTTATTATGGAAGTGTGTGCTCTTAATCCTAATATAATAACAAGCATATATTTGATATTTATTTCTTTAATTTATCAATGGGTGAGATTTAGTTCGATAAATCAATAAACCCGATAAGTTGGGAAATGGTATCACTTATAGTGTGTGTTGTTGATTATAGAAGGAAACCGTGTCCTAGAGATACTAGGTTGATAATGTCCTCAAGAGGAGCTCATAAGGATTGTCATGTTAAACCTCGCAGTGGACTTAGTCCGACATGATAATAAGGTTGAGTGGTACTACTTGGACTTAGATATTAATTAAATGAGTTGTCAAGAACTCACTTAATTAGTGGACATTCGATATCTTAAACACTGTGGAGACTAACGCCATAATAAGAAGGAGCCCAAAATGTAATTGGGATTGGTGCGGTAGTTCAATAATAGTTCTTTAGTGGAATGAATTATTATTGATGAAATTAAATTGTGTGTTCGGGCGAACACGGATGCTTAATTTCATCGGGAGACCAAAACCAATTCCTCCTCTCGGTCCCTATCGTAGCCTCTAGTATATAGAGATTTATACCCACCACATACCCACCTTCTTACCCATCCAATGGGGCCGCTAGCTTGGAACCCAAGCTAGGGCCGCCAAGATCAAGTGGATGAGTCAAGTAGGTGGCCAGCCAAAGCTTGGGTCCCAAGCTTAGGTGGCGGCCACTAGAATATTAAAAAGGATTTTATTAAAATTATTTCTTATGTGGATATCATGATTTTAAAGAGAGTTTAAAATTAAAATTTTTATAGTTTTCTACAAAAGATTAAGAGAAGAGATTAATCTCTTTCCTTATTTGTAGTTTAAAAGGATGGTTTTAATTTTGGTAAAACTTTCCTTATTTGTAAATCATCTACATGTTTAAAGAGAGTTTAAAATTGAAATCTTTCCTTATTTGTTGATTAAAGGAGGATTTTAAATTTTAAGAAAACTTTCCTTTTAACCATGTTCATGATTTAAAAGAAAGTTTAAAATTAATAATTCTCTTTTATTAGTTTCTACAAAAGATTGAGAAAAGATTTAATATCTTTCCTTATTTGTAGATTAAAAGAGATTTTAATTTTAGAGATAACTTTCTTTTTATCCACATGTTTAAAAGAAAGATTTTAATTTATTAAATTTCTTTTATAAACCAATCATGAAGGATTAATTATTGGAGAAATTTTATAAATTTCGGAAATTAGAAGTTTTAATTAATTAAAACTCTCTTGTTTGTAGCTTTAGTAGCCATATAAATTGAGAAAAGGAAAATTGTTTTAATTAAATAAATTTTCCTTTTCATAGCAAAAGAATTAAGGAAGTTTTTAATTAAATTTCCTTATTTGAAGACCAATGATTATAAAAGAGGGGTAGAGAAGGCCTATGGTGAACAACCTTTATTATTTTCTCCTTTTCCTTGTGTGTTGTGCCAACCTCTCTCTCTCTCTTCCTCTTGGTGGTGGCCGAACCTTCTCTATTTGCTTGGAGCTCTTGTGGTGGCGGATACTACTTGGAGAAGAAGAAGAAGAAGGAGAAGCTTGTATCCTTGGAGCTTGGTTGGTGGAAAGATCTTCATCTTTGGAAGCTTTGTGCTTGGCGAAACTTGAAGAAAGGAGAAGAAGGTGCTTTGGTGGATTCTCATCTCGATCGTTGCCCACACAACGTCCGAGGTTAGAAGAGAATACGTAGAAGATCAAGAGGTCTTTTAAAAGGTATAACTAGTATTTTTCTTTCCGCATCATACTAGTTATTTTGGAAATAATACCAAATACAAGAGGCTTACGATTCTAGTATTTCAGAATATTGTTGTGTTCTTTGTTTTATTTTTCCTTGTGATTTGATTGTTCTTTCGGTTAACCTAAAGTTATTTTAGGAAATTAAATATAAGATTTCTATAAAAGTCTAGTCGGTGGTGGTTGCTCCATATCCAAGAAGGCCATGTGCCTCGCCACGCCAATCTGGGAACCAATTATAGAAATTAATATTTATGAAATTAATAACAAGGTGATTTCGGTCGACGTGTTCCGCAGGAGATCCAAGTCAAACCTAAAAGAACAAATAGATTAAGTTTTGGATCAA